>NC_140492.1:96837525-96910025 GCF_964271855.1 Acomys minous | reverse complement strand
TCCACAGTGTCACTAACGGTTCTAGCTCTCTCTTCATCTTTAAACTTCACGTATTCCATGGAAGATAATTGGGCAAAGGACTGTAGCACGAGGTGACAGATGGAGTTGGGAGATCCATCTATCATGGATTTTATTACATACACCGGGCCCTTCATGTGTGTCTTTGAGGCTCTTCAGAAATATAAAATGGAAATCTGCTTTTGAATGCCAACCATCTTTATAGCATTCCACAGAGAGAGGGAGAGACCCTGCAGAGATCCGGTGAGTGGAACAGGCTTTACAGCTTTTGTTCAGCCAAGGCCTTGTCCCAGAGATGTTCCTATGATCCCTGCCCCCTGCAGCATTGCCCCACCCAAGTCCCAGGACTCTGTAACATAACGTAGGTGATGCTTTGGCTGTAGCTGGCGTACTCAAGCTAGCTCTGGGTTTATTTGACTACCAGCTTGGGTAGCTCCAACCCTCCACTCTTTAGAAATGGCTGGTGCTCCCATCTGCTGTGCCACAGGGGCCTAGCAGCAACCCAGGAGACATGTCTGTCTGCTCGCTGTGGTACCTAAGAGCACAGCATAGTATTTGGCACACAAAACAAGTCATTGTTGCGTAAGGACATGCGCCAATGAACAGGAATGATGTCACATCTCCCGTTGATGTTTTACCAGCTGCCTTCTTCACCTTACACTCTAGCTGGCCAGACTTCCATGGGGTGTTCACATGGAGTAACAGGGCCTATTGGGCTGCCCGCACAAGTTTCCTGTCTCTCTAGTCTTGATCTCCATTTTCACAGAAGGTACCAATTCTGTCATTCCCCCCCCCCCCAGGGCTTTGAATTCTTGATTTGTAATTTCTGTCAAAATTGTAATAATTAAAAAATTGAAACCAAGGGTTTTGTAACATGTAAGCATATTAACTTGCTAATGACAGCATGGGCCAGACATACTCACGAGTTGTTCTGTCAGCTAAACCTTTCATGCTTAAATAATTGGTATTAATAATTAATAGGGTTTTTTATATTTAGCACCAACAAGTACTTTCACTGGTTATATATAAACATACAGCATGCTAATTATAATAAGCCAGTGCGCCATTAAGCACTATATGCCAGGCTGTGCTTCCTTCTCAGGGCAAACGCATGGGGTAGATTTTGTTGTAGTCACCCCTACCAACGAACCAGCAAACAGAGGCACAAAGGTAAGTTGCTTGCCAGACACATGTTTAAGTGGCCATCTTAGCTTGAGTTTCAGCTGTGAAACCTTGTGTGCAGTCAGCTAAGACAATAAACATACATGGTGGCTCCTCATTCTGAGATCTCCACCTGTGTCCCTCCCCATCTCCCAAAGCTTACCTATTAACAACATTAATGGTCGTTTAGATTTCTGCTATAGCCACTGTGTGTCAGACAATGAGGTAAACATTTGATTTTGCCAAATTCAATGAAAAGACACCCCATCTCTCAGCTCCTATAATTACCTCTGAAGACACACCATGATTGGCTCTCCTTCTGCAAAAGAAAATGGCAGCCTGGCAAAGTAAAATCATTTCCCCTAAAGTCTCAAAGTGGGTAAACCAAGACTCCTGTCTGAGTCTTTAAAGCTGCTCCCTTACTCCCATTGGGGAGCTTTCTGAGCCACAGCATGGCCTTCACTGCTAGCCCTGCTGCTCACATGGGAACTCGCACTATGCTCCTTTGTTTATCTGCATCTTGATCTTTTCTCATTTAGATCATTTACCTAGTCTGTAAACTACTATGAGGAGTTGTCTCCTCCTCATCCTCCTCTTCCTTCCTCTTCCTCCTCCTCTTCTTCCTCTTCTTCTTCCTCCTCTTCCTCCTCCTCCTTTTTATACAGTACAGAGTACACCTACCTATGGTGACTTCACAGAGTCCCTTGGCCTGGCCACTTGTCACAGGGTGCACCTTTGCTAGGGCATCTCAGCTCTATGTCCTGCATTATTAGTTTTTCTCCCTTGGTTCAGCATCTGCCTTCACTGTTCTTGAGAAACAGTCCCTCCCCCCTTTTTTTGCCTGCACAGTTCCACACAGTGGGGCCAAGCTGGGGGTCTCCAAGGAGTTTACCTAGCATTCTTCTCTCCACACCAAAACCCAGCATGCACAAGCTCGTTTCTCTTTTCCAAGGAGGAAATCTCCCTGGTTCCACATGTGTAGAACAAAAGAGAGAAAGTCACCTGGTGCCTACTAATGATGAAAGGGACAACTGGTCAACCTTGCAACAAAGCAAATGTGTAGAGTTTCTCCTTGATGGCTGCAGGATTTCACAACAATCTAAAGGCAGTCACTTACAACACTTCATGTCACAGGTGCCTCCAGCCAGACATATGCATAGTTTCAAGTACTTCTGTGTCATAATGCAGTCCTAAACTTCTAGGGGGTTCATTTAACTGAATGGATACACTTGTGTCATAGCCTTTTCCCTTCATTCTGATTGTAACCCTTCATTTCTCTTTAAATAGCCTTTTCATTGATGGATGGTTTAGAGTCTCCTACACTGCTTATTTAGAGAGATGCTTCAGTTTATTAATAGAAATTCTCAGTCACCTTGGACTATTCTTACTGACAAGCTATAACACCATTTTTGAAAAGTCTCACGTAGCATCCTCATGCTGTCTGCTTGATAACGATTTTGTTGCAGCAGAGTAAGTGAGGCCTTGGCTGGGATTCAGCAGGGTTGTGAGTGTCATTAAGCTGAGGAGCAGGTCTGTCTAAAGCACTTAGAAAAATCCTTCCCCCAGTGCTGCCTACTCATCTCCACTTAGAAAAATAAATATTTTCCCAGTAACATGGCAGGCTTATGAGTTGTATTTAAGAGAGAGAGAGAGAGAGAGAGAGAGAGAGAGAGAGAGAGAGAGAGAGAGAGAGAGAGAGGAATGTGTTAAGGTTGCCATGGGAGCCCTCTCTGGTTCCAAGCCTTTACTTTATCATTATGAACAATAATTAGATGTAATGCTTTACAGCAGTGAAGTACCTCGTGGGCTCCTGATAATTGTAAAGTGCTTGGCAATTAACTCACTCTCCCTGAGACTCAGGTTGGTGTAATTAACCCCATGAGAAGATACAGCTCCAGAGAAGGGGTGTCACACAGAGAGAGCAATGCTGCTTTGTAGTGGCACAAACAAAGACCCTCAAGAGTCCTGAACCTATACCATGTCCACCATAAGCCAGCTCCTAACCTGAGGCAGTGTGGGCCTGTGGCTAGGTGTGGCTGCAGAGAGCTTGCCTGTTCTGTGCAGAGGTAAGCCCTACCATAGCCCAGGCACCCAGCCCTTGGTGTGTTATTTTCCTGCATGTAAACACACAGCCCCTCCAGAAAAATCAGCTTTTTGCTTGGAAAGGAACTGAGAAAGTCACAAGAGGATATAGGAAGAGGGAACTAGGCTGCTTGGCTATTGTGAGCTAAGCGTTCTTGAAATCAATACTGTTGTCTTCCCAAAGCTGTGGCAATTTGGGATTGGTTTTCAGTCTGCCAGCTTTCTAATTATTATCCTATGATATAAACAATGAATGCGCTCCTAGGTATCTATAGAGAGCCAGGAAGAGGTGGACAGCCTTGATGTAAAGGGCTATTGCAATTATCCATACCTACGTCTACAGTGGAGAATAATTTTATTGTATTATGTATTTTATAGCTGTTCATATAACATTATACATATATGTATACACAGAGATAAAAGGATAAGTGATAAAAATGATAGATAGAAAGATAGATAGATGATAAATAGAATTTTTTTCAAGTAAACCCCTTGAAGTGGGCGGGTCATGCCCATTGGCACTCTTATGTCAATTAAAAGGAAAAATTATTTACTATTGTTATTATTACTATTATTATTGCAGAAACTTTGGCCAAACCTTTCTTTTGTTTCTTCTACTTAAATTCTTTTTTGGTTTTTGGATTTTTGAGACAGAGTCTCGCCACATGGGCCAGCTATCTTAGGAATTCACCCTGTGAACCAGGCTGGCCTTGAACTCGCAAAGATCTGCCTGCCTCTGCATCCCAAGTGCTGGGATTAAGGGCATGTGCTACCACCCGGCTCTTCTGCTTAAATTCTTATGGGCTGATTCAAACATTTGATTTTCTTGGTTGAAGGCTGTGGCAGTCTCTAGGCTGACATTTTCAGCTAACGGGTGTGTCTGAATACTGCCATCTACAACCCCCCCACACTCCCATGCTTCGTGTCCATGCCTGGTCTCCCCACTTAGCTCTGGGAGGCCTTAGCAGTGGGACCTCAAAGAGCTCTAAAGAAAATCTGAATTTGGGGTTCCTGAGACTACCTTCATGCATGTTTTGCAAATGGGGAGACAGCCCAAGTATGTCCCTTCAGAGCCATGGTCTTATTAATGTTTACCCCCAGCCAGATTAGCCCTGTGGCCCTTAGTGCACATGGCCCGCCGCCCAGAGGGCATCCTGGGGATGGAGCAGAGAGTGTGGCGAGCCCTGGATTCTGCTTTATTCTAAGAAGAAACTGTGCAGCGTATTTGAAGAGACTGTTTTGTACCAGAAAAACCAATTTGCTGTGATTAGTTCCATTCCATTGAGGAGACTGTCGCTCTATGTGCATTTGGGAAGCAGATTAGAGTCCCTTTAGGTGATTTCTCTCTATGAGCTGAAGGCACTTTCTGAAATTTCTATTACAAACTGGATGCAAGAATGACTAGGGCTGCTTGCGTCTAGGAGATTGAGAGCCTGTGAGGCGTGGAAAGATGACAGGGCCCTTCAGCATCTGCAGTAGTCCTGAGAGGGCGGAGAGGAGCCCAGCATAGAAGGGAGGCCTTGAGAGAAGTGGGCAAGGCTCTCTCATGTCCAATGGAAGTCTCACACCTTTAGTTCTGTGGGTGACACAAGGGCCAACGCTGGTTATTTCTGATTCTCACAGAGCATAAACAGCTCAGGCCACTGCTGAGCTAGTGCTGAGAGAGGAGACGAGAATTGCAGGAATAGAGCCTAGCCTGGTCCCCTCAAGCCAGAGAGAAACCCACAGGTAACTCTGGAGAGTTCTCAGAGAGAAAGACGGGAGTGGACGAGAATGAAAGGCATCATGGGAAAGCACTGCTGAAAGGCATCATGGGAAAGCACTGCTGAAAGGCATCATGGGAAAGCACTGGCAAGGGAAGAAGCTGTGAGAACAGCGCAGAGAGAAGCAAGGCCCTAATGGAAGTTTCTCTTCTTTCCTCCCTTTCTGTCCCTGCACAGAATCCAGCCCATGGTATCTTTCTTTCATAAATTCTGCATGCATTGTCCTACGACCTTCTGTGACCAAATAGAAACCACCAGTGACGTCTACATGTCAGTGAACGCCTTATGGGTTGAATTTGTGTTTAAAGGGATTGGGGGAAATGCTAAATCTTGCCAGAGGTTGGGGAGGGGGGAGGGGGGAATGTTTGGAGAGAAACTGGCGACAGCATCCATGTCTGGTCTCTCTAGCAAATCAGAAAAGATGCTCGGCACGCTTGGTGTGCGTAGGAAAAGAAGATGGGAGTTTGGATTCCTAGCCTGCATCCCTTTCTACTTTCCTCGTTTTGTGGCGTTCTGATTCATGCCCTTCCCTCCTGCCCCAGCGTAGATGGTCATTGTCGCAAGCAGAGCCCAGGACTGGGCGGGAGCTGCCTATCCACACTTAAACCCAGGCTGGATGCCGTAAGGGGGAACATGTGGGTCTCACCCGGGTAGTGCTGGTCAGCACGGAGAGGGCCAGTAACATCTGTCCTTCCCAACGCTGTAGACTCATGAGGCCTGGGTTCCAGCCGGGGAGCCATTAGGAGAGCTCTTCCTGGAACAAGCGACAGCCTGAATCCAGGCCATCTGGGACAAGGTGCTCCGCAATCCAATCCCACTTCCGGGTGTGTAGGGGCAGGTGTCGGAGGAGGCAGCACCTCCTTCGTATTCTTCACACATCTTTGCAAGACCTTGCACTTTTATTCATGGCACTGATCAAAAGAGTCCTTTTTTTTTTTTTTTTTTTTTTTAAGAGATGAAAAAAGAAAAGCCAAGTGTTTACGCATGCAGTCTTCCTAATTAACACGGCAGGGCCCCTGTGCTGGAGAACATCAGAATTTGGGGGAGCATCTGTTTTCCCTACAGTAATGGCTTCATGGGGAAGCTGCAGCCCTGGGAAAACAGAGGCCCCATCCGCTTCAGTGAGGGGCAGGTGAAGGCCAGAGACAAAGCCATCATTTCTATAGCTAGCCGAGTAGGCATTGGGACTCCCAGAACCTTCCAGAGTTCACACATGATGGAGCTCGCCATGTGTGGGCCGGATGGGTTGTCTGTGGGCAGCTGTTGCTATGGTCATCCCTGGCACTTTCTCATTTAATGTTCCAAATTATTCCGGTCAGTAAAAGGCCCATTTCACCACTGAGGAGGTGTTGCTGCCAACCCCAGGTCAGCAGAAAGGGTTCGGGACCAGATTCCGCGTTTGAAATCCCATGCTCATAATCTCTGCCAGCCTCAGCCCAACGTCCTTCCCCGTCTCACTCTCATCTCATGGCTGGGCTGCTGCCAGCATCTGACATAGCTGGGATTAATTAAAGCCTGATAATTGGGGAAATGAATTGTTTACTATTGGCTGTCCTTCATGAAGTCAGGCCTAATCACAAGCCTTCCTCTCTTCCTTGGACACACAGCCTGACCCCTGTCACAGTTTACATTACATTGCTTGTCCCAACTGATTCACAGCCACCTTCCTTGCAGCATGGGGAAGGGTGGAGGCCTTCTTTCATTCCCAGCAGCCGACGCTGTGTACTCGATGTCTATTGAGTGACTGACTGAAAACACTCTCTTAATAAAACACAGTGAAAGAATAAACCTAGGTGTAGTGGGATATGCCTGTAATCCCTCCATATGGGAGGTGGAGGCAGGGGGATCAGGAGTATGAGGCTATCCTGGGCTACATGGTGAATTTGAGGCAAGCCTGGGCTACATGAGTCCCTGTTAAAAGAAAAACTGTCAAAACTGGGGAGGGGAAAGTATGGTAGGGAGGAAGACATCACAAGGAAAATGGCACAACCTCATACCCAGGAAAGAACGTTAGCTAGAAAAGTAGAAATCCTGACCTTGAATCTGACTTTCTGGCTGTGTGCTTTGGAACTAAGCGCTTGGCCCACTGGAGCTTCCATTACTTTGTCTAAAAATCAAAACAATTGAACTTGAGCTCTTCAAGGTCATTCATTGTCAATGCTGGCATTGGCAGAGATGGGGTCTAAGTAACTCTCGGGTTCAAGCGCGCCTCAGGAGGAATACCCTTCTTCTAAAGGAGTTCCTGGGCTACCCCACTGTTCCATCCCTCCTACCTTGACCTCTTTAATACTCCTCTGCTCAGGTACCAGCAAGTCTGCCAGTCTCTTTAGCTCAATCCAGGTTTTGTCTATGTAGCTTCCTCCATAATGTCAACAGTGGTAGGCAGGAGCCTCCGAAAGGCAATGCTCCATCTGGACTCTCAGGCGCCATCTTGAAGTGATTCTCTAAACCTCCGGTGTATCAGAAGGCTGTGTATCAATCGGCTCTTGTGAGGGGTTATTTGAATGCACTGGAGGATGTCCTACAATAGGAGAACCCCTCACCGCCATCACTCTGGCATGCACACTGTTGACTGGGGGCTGCTGAGCCTCCTGGAGTCGGCTCCCTCTTTCAGGTGGCCTGGGTGAGAGAGCAAAAGACAGTTATGTGAAACAGACTGCAGAACCCACCACCCCAGCCTGGGGCTCTTGGTAGGTGTCTGGGAGATAAGGCAGGGTTGCATCTGCCCTTGCTATTTCGAGGTGAGGGAGCTTGGAAAACCTGGGTGCACAGTAAGGGCAGAGATGTGGCTGTTGAGTCAGCGGTAATTCCAGAATTAGTGTGAAGCCTGACACGTTTAGAAGTGTTTGGTTTGAGGGCTGGGGTCTTGCTATGTAGCTACAGGGCTGGCCTCAAATGCTTGGTGATCCTCCTAAGTATGCCAAGTGCGATACCCCACCAGCTAAAACCGTCTTCGAAATCGAAAACAAAACAAAACACCCAGGCACTTTGGTGATTCTTTGTAAAGAGGTCCATACTACAGGAACCAGAAAGTTACAGAAGTGGCAGACCCCAAGTAGAAAAATGTAGGCTTAGGCTAGAGTACCAGGCACTCCCTGACAAGAGGCGAAAGGGAGGAGAAAGTCTTCCTAGCTGCCCCAGTAGGAATAGAATCCTGGACTCTTCTCGAAGAAGCGCTTCTGAGGTAGTGAGCTTTCAGCTCCTGTGGGTATCTGGGTCTGGATGGTCCCAGTGGAGATGGTTCCACAGGATGCTATAATAAGACAACTTTAACCAGATAATAGCCAAGGTTTTTCCTAGCTGGACATCTGACCAGAGAACTTAACCTCCTATTGTGAAAGGTCCGACAGAGGCTGTTGTGTGAGGCTGGCCTTAGGCCTGGAAATCTATTTGTTCCATTTATTTTTTATTTTTTATTTTTATTTTTTTACACTTTGCTATGGGTAGCAGATACCATGGCTGGCAAATTCCACAGCGATTCCCATCCCTTCTCCCCGGCTTTCCTTACGCTGGTGACAGTCCTACTTTTCCAGCATCCCACAGACAGAAGTGACTGAATGACCAGATGTGGCCTGTGAACGAAACAGAAGGTCTGGAGAAGAAGGAGGAAGCTTGTGACTCCTAAAACAGAGAAAGAAACAGACACATTCTGACTAGGCTAACTCGAGGGCAAAGGTGTAGGCAGGGTCAGG
Source organism: Acomys minous (assembly GCF_964271855.1). Lineage (NCBI taxonomy): Eukaryota > Metazoa > Chordata > Mammalia > Rodentia > Muridae > Acomys > Acomys minous. The sequence continues at coordinate 96,901,309 of NC_140492.1, read as the reverse complement.
AGACCATGAATGCCACAGAACCTGGAGCAGCTCCCATTCCTACGCATAGAGGACTCATGACAAGCAGTGTCACCCGGGGGAGTTGTATGTGAGTGGATGCTGTGCCAGTGCTATAGCCATCAGCTCCAGGCTACCTCAGAGAACGGAGACAAGGGAAGTTTGCACTCTATTCTCCTTCCTCCCTGTAGAGGCTCTTCAAGGGCCTGTGCAAACCCAAATCTGGAGATAAGCTCCTTCTACGTCAGCCTCCTGAGTGAAGAGTTGGGTAAAGGAGAAAATACCCAAAGGGGAAATGAAAGCTGTCAGGCCAAGGGTTTGACTCTTCCTCAGATGTAACATCAGAAGGTGCAGAATCCATCTTGCACATCTGAAGAAGGCAGTGAGGAGATGTTCACCTGGGCCTCTGACCCTGGCGATGGCTTTCCTGTCAGGCCATCTTGTTACTGTTGCTCTAAGGTACTGATGTTGTCACGGGTTCCTGGCTATGGTAAACTCTAGAAGTTCAGCCCCACAGACAGGTAGTGCGCAGCCAACCTGGGCGAGCAGACATGGTAACCAGGGGCAACCCTGGTCCAGGTCTCTTCTTATTTCCTCCTGGCTGCAACCTTAGTAAGACAAATGCCAGTTCCTATTAGAGAAACAAGCTCCATAAGGGAGGTTGGATGGTCCTTCTCCAGCTCCGAAGGGGGAAACTGGATCTTTGGGACATTGAGCAACTTGGCCAAGGTTGGGAGCATGGCGGATCGGAATGTGTGTCTGGCCGGATCGGCTGGAGACACTTACCTAACTATCCCATGATACCGGTGGCCACATGGGGCTTTACAGCCATTGTTCCCATGAAAATCACCCTATTGCTGCCACCATTGCCATTTCTACTGGGGGTAGCACCACTGCCCGTGAGGTTTCTGTTGGAAGTAGCAACCACTGCCTGCTAGGAGAGCTTGCACAGGAGTCCAGGCTGCGAGGGGTGCAGCAGATGTGGGTACAGGACACAGGCAGAAGCACTTGTCATAAGCTGGCTTATTAGTAACATTCTTTGGTCCTGAAGAAGAAGGCTAAACGCTTTCAAACAGATCCAGGAGGTGGGTGGAGGATCTTTCACAGAAGAAGGAGCACTCCAACCCACTCTGTCCATGTGTCTATCAGCTCAAAAAGCTTTGGTTAACGAACCTTTTGCTTAGAAGCCATGGTAGCCTGAGCTGAGGATGGTGGTTGGTAAAGTGTTTGTCTAACCTGCATGGAGCCCTGGGTTAATTCCACAGCACCCCATAAAAGTAAGGCGGGGGTGAATGGCTGCAGCTCTAGCACTCTGGTAAGTAGGGGTCAATCTTCAGCTACATAGGGAGGCCAACCTGCTCTAGGTGACAAAAGAAAGCAAACCAACACAGAAACCATGGCAGCTAGCTCTTTAACACAACACGTATGTCCACATACTTGTCAAAGGAAAGACGAGAGAGCATGACAAAGCAATAAAACACGAGCAAAAGCTGACACTCCTATGCTCTTCTTCATTTCTGCCCTGGGACTAGAAGTGGGTGGGGACATTCACCAACGCCAGAAGTGGACTGCAGGAAATTGTGACGAACTCCCAGACCGTGTACCTCCTCCGTCAAGGGAGACACCAGTTCCAGGGACTGGAGACTGCTGGGAAGGTCCGCTCCTACTTCCAGGCGAAGGACAGAGGCATTGTGGGAAATCCGAGACCAATAACAGCAAGTGAAATGTTTTGGGGCGCTCAGCTGCTGGAGCTTCTACCTTCCACCTCACTCTGCCACTTTCGCTGGGCATGAGTTCCACCCTGGGGGTGGCAGAGGCCTTGGAAGTCCCCCAGACATCTGGACCAAAGGTGACAAGGAGACTCTCCGCCCACAGAGCGGCCCTGGCCGGCCCAATCGAACCGTCATCCAGCAGGTCGCTTCTTCCAATCACCCAGCTCCCGGGCAAGGAGAAATTAGATTGTCTGATGAGATCTGTTCTGTCAGAAGGCAAGCTTTATTTTTACCCTTGAGCCTGTAATCCTCTAGGTGTCTGGAAAAACTGGGAATTATTTTTTTTTTTACCAAGATGTGGAAATAAAATCATCCCTTTGGCTCCTCGCCTGCACATCCCACATGGTATGGTCTCTGGGGGTGGGAGCTGGCTGACCTCGCAGAGGCAAAACCGGCCTGCAATCTTTCCTGGGCCACTCTCCAGCTAGAGTAATCTACTGAGGTTCTGTTTGTTTATTTTGTCTTATTGTGTTTCTCTCTTTGGATGTCAATCTTTTTATCTATAAAATGCAGAGGAATGGCCCAATAGTATAAACTAAAATAAACAAACAAACAACAACAACAACAAAAACAGGTTTTAAAAAATGTTTATTTTATATTTTGTGTTTTCATTTTTAAGGTAAATGTTGTTTACATAATGAGGGTATCCAACATAACATTAGTAGATGCAGTCAGCAACAAAAAGTAATAGAGCTTAGTTTTTGTGGGAGGTGTCCATTTTAATGCGACCTGTTTTGTCTCCTCCCCCCCACCCCCTCCCCCCCACCCCCACCATTTACAGAAAGAGCAACATGCCATTTCCATAAATCTGAAAACATTCACCCCATTTTGTGGTTTATTCGCCTATAGAGGAAAAGTACGTAATGTCAGAAAAGGTGAACAAACCGAAGAATAAGCAGGAGGCATCTCTGTCTGGTAGCAGAGCCTGGGGATGTCAGCAGCTGGCAGCAAAGACCCACCTGGGCAAATACCTGGCTCTGCTTTCTCACTTGCACCTGCTACTGGGCCCTTTGGTCCCTTTAAGTCCCTGTTGGAGGCGGCACTGGAAGCCTATTCTCTCAGGATCTGCTTCCCAGCAACTGGACCCCTTGAGGGTGAGAAGGGAAGGATGGCATGAGATGCCTGGCTGGGCTTTTGAGGCCACAATGGATACAGGACAAGACTTATGTCTCCATGCCGGCACATGGGGAACAAGACCCCGCTAAAGGGACCACACCTGTATTGACTGTGTGCCACAATGGCCAGAGCTGCAGGACTCCTAGGAAGGGTGACCAGGAGGACTGAATTAGAGGTGACACAAGAAAAGCTGATGCTGTGACAGTAGATTGCCTCAGCACCCCAGGAGCAGGAAGCAGGCAGATGCTATCATGGCTCCTTGGAGCCTTTCTCTCGTTAGGACTCACTGACACCGGTTCCACTTCAGAGAGGAGGAAAAGGCGATGCATAAGTCTCCCAGGCATCCCTTTCTGTAAGAACTCAAAACCAAAACCAAACAGTAAAACAACAACAACAACAACAACAAAGCAAAACAACAACAACGAAAAACCTTTACAATTTAAGCAAATAACTTCAAGTACTCTGCTTGGGGAAGTGTGCCTGGTACCTCACTTAGGACTTAAGCATGCTTTCCTTTAGTTTATCCTGGCCATATTTTACATATCATAAAATCATCCATCTTATGTCATAACGCAACAATTTCCAGGAAATTTATCAAGATGAGTACAGCCATCACCAGAATCCAGTTTGGGGATATTTTCATCACCCTTAAGGGAATCCATCCTTCAGGCCCATATATAATCATCTGTCTCTCTCTCTACCCCTGCCCGACAGATTCTCCACTTTCTATCTCCAGATTTGGGTTGCCTGAGTATTTCTGTGAGTGGAATCATGCAGGGTACAGTCCTTTACATCTGGTTTCTGTCACAAAGTGTGAAAGTTGCTAGTCTCCTAGACACTGTAGCATTTGTCAGCACGCCCTCCTTATAATTTTCAGTTGCATTGACATGCAACATTGTCTTATCCACTGGCCAGTTGATTGATGTTTGAACTCTTTCTGCTTTGGGCTATTCTGAATATCGCTTCTAAGAATATTTACGTAGATATGCCTTTTTATTTCTTCTGTGTAGACACAAAGAAGAGCTCAGGTATGTGTTCAAGCTATGCTTTACTTCCCCACTACCTGGTGGGTCCTAGGAATTGAACACAGGCACTGAAGCTTGGCAGCAAGCGCCTTTACTACCTGAGCCACCTTACAAACAATACAGCGGATATTTAGATCCTGTGACATTGCTGAATTAATTCTAATAGTCATATGTTTCTTAGGGTTTTAATCTAATCATTCTTACATTGAACACAATAAACTGAATCCATCAATTCACAATAGACAAGGAGCTACAAGTTACAAAAATGAGAAAGCCACAATGCAGGGTCTGGGTATCTCTAAGAATTTATGTGAATTTAACAATAACAATTGGGGGGGCAAGATAATTCCAGAGATTTGGAATTCTGAGAACAATTGGGGGAGATGTGAGCAGCACCACATATCCCCAAAGCCACAAGGACACCTCAGCATTGGCAGTCAATAATAATAACCTACCTCCGAAGGTGAAAAAGTTACGGTCACATGCAGCTATCTAAGAAAAATGAACATTTGTGTCTGGCAGCCCACCTAAAATAATAATGTTTTAAAAGCTGAATACATTGTTCTCTTCTAGAAATTTCACCCAGAGAGATGCTTCCTGAAGTATAGTTTTTTTTCTTTTTCCCTGAATCTGTGGTCACCTTGGTTACCGCCAAGGCAACCAGGCACTTCCCTCTGGTTCTTAAGGGCACTCTGCTTCTTGGAATCTTGTCAAATTAATTTGCCTCAAAAATAGAAATACCCATCTGCCAGCCTTGAGGAGTTTACTAATTCTGGGTAGGCGTATGTATTCTTAGGAGAGTAGCCTGGGAGCCAGACCCTCAGAGAACGCCAGGCAATGGAAAATGGAGAGAAACATTGGAATGTCCTTCTCTATGGTCACGGGAGTGAAATCCAGGTGAGAGTGATGTCAAGTGAGTAAAATGCTCAAATCCAAGCATGACCTCCGAGGCGTTACAGCCCATCCCAAGGATTCTCCCCAGTATCATGGAACAACTGGGAAGGGCCTGGGATGAGGCGGCCCAGAGACTTCCAGAAGCACATGAAAGTGCATTGTAGAGCTCCCATGATGGTGCCTGGAAAACAATCCCTGGGGTGAGGAAGGCTGGGAGAGCCAACTGTTCCACAGGCTCCCAGGTACCAGAAGCCATTGTGTGTCTTTCAGGTGACTCTTTCCTGTTTCTACTGGTGACCTGCAGCCTAGAGGCTGCTCTCTGACCCTCTGTGGTGTCGTCCTTTGTGTGTGGGGAAGAGTCTGAACATGAGTAACAAATACATGACACATCAGCAATTCTTTGGCTATGCCTCTTAGGTCCTGCTGCTCTGGGTGTCCTAGGAAAATGCTTGTGTTCCTTCCACCTGCCATGCCTGACCCTGACCTTCCCAGATCCATCCTACTTTGAATCCCTGTTCCATCTCAGAAAAACAAACAAACAAACAACAAAACACCACTCTCCTCAAGGCATATTCCAACTTGAAGACTCTTGTCATAAGTAGAAATATTGGGGCTGCTTTGACCCTCACAGGCATCCCAGTAGCAAACAGCAGAGCAAATCTTAGGATTTCGAGATACACACAAGGAGCCACTCTGCAGCCTGGATCCCGGTTGGCTGTTGAACCAAGTTCAGCTACATCTAACAATAGCTGGTTCTGCACTTGGAGCCTCTGGATCTACTCCACAGGCTTAGATACTGCATGCTGCTTTGCCTCTTAGCAAGTAGAGTCTAAGTCCAGCAGAAGCTATTGGGAACCCTTCTGGAATCTTCCAGCTAAGGGCCCCAGGGGCCCTAGCCACACACCTCCTCAGCAAGCTGAGCTCCACAAGCACACTTATTCCAGAGAACTGAGAGTTTGCTCATCAGCGCTGTCTACACAAAACTGGGCGGGGTGGGTGGGGGAGGGGGGCTGGGGCAGGTAGGATGATAGAGTGTGCGAGAAGAAGGAATCCATAATATGGAATCCATAAATAAGGCCTCTAGATGCCCACTTGGAAGACCTGGAGAACCAAAGCTAACAAAAAGTCTGTAAATGTGAAGTCAAGCTGGAAGGTAGACAGCTTTCCTGAATTGGGAGATTACAGTCAGAGTCCTTGGGTTCAAGAAACACAGATCCAGAGAGCAGCCGGGTGAAAATACAAAGTATTTACGTGTGACAATGGCTGGAACATCAGGACCTGAGGTGGGGGTGGGGTGGGGACTGGGGGGGGGTGAGTGGGGGGATTGGGAGGGTAGGTACAGCTCTAGCCTCCCCTGGCATCTGTGAGAGAGCTAAATATGGGAAGATAAAACAAAAGCACAGCTTGTCCCCTGTCAGGCAGCCAATCAGAGTTCTCCAAACAGCAGCTGGTCCTCTGACAATAACCAAGGGCTTCGTGTTCCCAGCATTGTCAGGGCTAAGCTGTTCTTCATGAGCAGGATCACCCTTCAAATGACTTTAAATATTGCCCTGCAAACCAATACCCGAAGCACTTACTGTTTGGAGAAATAGGTGACACAGAAAGCAGTGAGAGCCTCTCAAAAAGGACACAAGAGCCACCCTGAAAAGCTCTCAATAGCCGAAGCCAGAAATCGGACCACAGAATAAATAATGCTAATATTGGATTATACACTAAAAAATAAGTATCCATTATCCATGAGCTTATTCTGATCCAAGTGATTGGATAAATACACACATGGAGGAGAAAGGACGCGTCTTTCTTACAGAATTCCAAAGAATAAGTGTAGGTGTGAGCAACATTGAAAAATCACCGTCAAAACACTCCAGACTAATTACCACAGGCAACAGTGCATTGATTAGTGGCCAAGTTAGTAGGTGACATTTTAAGGGGAGAACAGCTTGAAATATTTCTCCCCAAATTCAGTAAATACTGTGGCAGTTTTAACAAATGATCACCAAGCTTTTGGTATTCTCTTCTTCAGGGAGGAGTACTCTTTCCCTGGTGTTGTCTGGATGTGGCTTCTCTTGTAGCAAAGTATGTGTAGAAGGCAACGTATAGTAATGTTATCACAGGAAAAAAAAAACTGGCAAAAAAAATCCCCTCAATAAAGCGATCAAAGTCAAATTATTGCTGATATGTCTTGTTTTAAAACTCTTAAAATTACATTTATTGTGGGGGGGTGAGGGGTGGGGTGCGCTACACCACAGCGCGCCTGTGAGTATCAGAAGACCACTGGCGGGAGTTGGTTCTCTCCTTCCACTGTATGGGAAGGAAGCTGGCAGCAGGTGCCTTCACCTACTGAGCCGTTTTCCAGCAGCCCATGTTGTGCTGATCTCACATGCCAATACACAGAACATGTCTGCTCATGTGATACAATGAGTAGGGGACCTTCCTCGCCGGAGTTCTTCCCCCAAATCCACAGCCTTGGTCTATGAACAAGAAACACAATAGATAAACCCAAATTAAGGAACATTCTAGAAAATGCTTCACTTCTTCTTAAAGTATCAAGTTCGTGAAAGGCAAAGGAAAACGAGGAGCTGGTCTAGTGTCGGGGAGACAGAGAGGGCGCTGTGACCACAGGTTACGTGGAATCCTGAAGCAGATAAAAGCGAATCAGTGGAGAAGTTAGGGAAATCCAAATTAAGTCTGGAGTCCGGTTAATGTAGTTAAACCTGTGTTTTGATTAATATGCCATTAGTATATTAAAACGCTGGGTCAAATTGGAACTGGGTTGGGCTACACAAGACCGCTTTACTCCTTATAACATGTTAGCAAGCCTAAAGTGATCTCACAATTAAATGCTTTAAATGCTCTGAGCTGAGCCCTTTAGCTCTAGGCAAACCACAGTGACCTCTCAAGGACTCTAGACTTGAGAGTAAACTGTAACACCTGGCTTAGAAAGGTGGTCAGCAGTTGAAGAATCACCGAATCAGTCCTGGTAAAGAGTCCTGGTTTCTGTTCCCTTGGTTGATCTACTGGCTTTGAACCCAAAACAAGACACATCACGGAAAATTGCCCTGCATGCGAACAGGAAATCTCTGAGAAAGCCAGTCTTTCTGGCCAGAGCACTGGCAAAGGGACCAATTCAGCTGGAGAGTGTTGGCTGAACCCAAGTGGTATTTTCTTTTCTCCATTTTCTTTCAAAGCTATGTTTGGAGGCCATCTTACCCCATACTCACTCACGACAAAATGTAAATGTCACTTAGGCATCTGAGACCAAGAAAAGATTTGTCTCCTTAAGCCAGGAGTAGCAGGACGTGCCTATAGTCACAGTCCTTGAGAGGCTAGAATCAGGAGAATTCACAAGTTCAAAGGCAGCCTATGCCATGTAGTGAAACTCTCTTTCAAAGCCAAGTGAAAATAAGCCTGGGTAGCGATGAAAATGAGAATGGGTCTCTCTCCTGAGGTATGAGAATGGAAGATGAGTGCCTTGCTGTGCAAACTCCAAGACATCTTTTCTCACTTTTTTTTTTCATGCCTCCATGGACACAGTTTTATATCAGTTGTTCTCAATCTGTGTGGGTCTCGACCACTTTGAGGGGTTGAACAACCCCTTCACAGGGGTCATGTATCAGATCTCCTGCACACCAGATATTTACACTACTATTCATAACAGTAGCAAAATTATAGTTACGAAGCAGCAACACAAATCATTTTTATGGTTGGAGGTTAACACACCATGAGGAACTGTATTAAAGGGTCGCAGCATTAGGAAGTCTGAGAACCGGTGATGTAGAGAGAAAGCCCATCTCTCTAGTCAAAGTATGGCTCCCAGAAGCTTGAGTGGCAGCTGGTAGTGGCTCCCAGGGCACTGTTGCTAGGCAACCTGGAGGCCTCGGCTGCTCTGTTTTCTCAGCAATGGCCGACAGCGCCAATACCTTCTTCCCACCAGGTCTGCTGCCCTCCTGCAACATGGCCACTGTCACTCACATGGTGCAAGCAGCTTGGCTTTGACCCAAGACTCTGGTGAGAGCCAGATAAGAAGGCTCTAATCATGCTTCAGTCTAATCCCGTACTCCCTGGGAAAGACCAGCCCCTGGGGCAGCCAGGCAAGGTTGGCTCTGGCCAAGCAGGAGGCTTATCCAAGTACCACAAGCCACTTCCCAGCTCGCCCGCAATCTGACCTGGTGCAGAGTAGAGCCAGGCTGGTGGGGAAATGGTTCTCCTGTTCTGCATCTTGCACTGAGGTGTTGCCTTGCCCACCAGCTCTACCTGGGGACCACCACGCAAAGTGTCGCTGCTGCTGGTGAAATGTCACAAATGTGCCCCTTGGGCTGCTGGGAAGCCCCAGGGTGGCACATTAATCACATTGCTTTCTGTAGTCTGTGCCTGGTTTTAGCTGTGATTCATTGGAGGTGAAAGGCTATTCTCACAGCCAAATATAAAAAGCCCCCAAATGAGATCATTGTGACCCAGCAAAGAGGGTCAGACACTTCTCCCTCTTCCAAATAAGCCATCAAGTCCTCAGAGTGCAGGGCCACGTAACTTCTCCGTAACACGCCCACTCATACAGGCGTGACTCATGGCCCAGTTCCCCCCACAGTGGCCCCGCTTGTTGGCTCATCTTTTCTTCTTCCCATGATATGACAGAGAGGTTTCTTCTTCCGGCTGTGTGGCCCTACTCAGTTAACGTCATCGAATTGTCTTACTTGCAGGAAACAGCCTTTTGCATTCTGACCAGGTTCTAGGCATTTATAATTTCTGCATGTGACAGCCACATTAGTGACAGAGATTATCCCTTAATGACTTAACATCATTAGGAAATATGCCATTTAGCTTTTGTTTGTTTGTTATGCTTGTGATTGTTTATTGTTTTGTTTTGAAGGTCTAGATGTATGCTCAATTTTCTTAACCGATATATTTTATTAACAACTTAGTGACTGAGCATATGTCACTTATAACCCTACTAACCAAAACAATAGGAAGTGAGGATTAATGGACACAATAACAAAACTGTAAGGATATCAGTTCCGAGGAATGAATGATTCTCCTGGCACAATCAGCAGGATTTCTTCTGCTGGAACCTGGAGTAACCAGAACCCCGAACCTCAGCAGGAGCCAGAGCCCCGAAGCCTTCCCTCAAGTGGTTCTCTCTAGGAGCATCTCAAAGTGCAGCGATGAACAGCCAAAACTATCCCAAGTCTCCAAAAAGCCCCGCCTCCAGTTCTGGGCTCATTTCTATATCTCCTCCCAGAGTCTGTTCACGGGATCTTTTCAGCTGGCAACAATCAAGCTCCCGCAGGAGGTGGTCGGTCTTCTAGTAGATTAACATCACCTGTTCTCTCACAAGACCGTTCCAATCCCGCACTTGGGATCCTAAAAAACAGGTTTATCTCTCCTTCATCTAGACATGGTGGACAGGAAACAGCTCCTGCCTTCCTTGTGTCTTAGTGTCAGTTGCTCAAATAATGTCTCAGAGAGGTCAAGGTGTTGGTCTGTTTTCATATCAACTAGGCCTGGAAAGATACCAATGTAGCCGTCATGACAAGAATGAACACTGTAAAAGAGTCACTATGCCAGTCCCTTTGGCTACTCGGTGATTGAAGCAGTAGGCCCTGTCGATGCCGCCACCGACCAGCAGGAAAGACACCAACACCAGGAACTCTTCTTGCCGCAGTTTATTCAGGATCCTGGACTACCAGAGTGACCCCGGGAAAAGCTCCCACAAAACCTTTATAGTGTGCCTGGTCCTATCAGAGACTGCCACATTGTCACTCTTGGTTGGTGCGTTCGGATCACGCCACCTCACTCTATGCCTTCAGGCATGTGCATAAGAGGCTTGCACAAAGGTGCACTGCGCATGCGCATAAGGGGCGCATTGCACCGGGGGAAGCAGCAGGGGGCGCTGCTATCTGTGGCTCTCCACAGTGCCCCAAGAAATTGGAATGGTTACAAGAGTCCCATGCCAGGAGAAGGAGGTGGCTGAGGCATGGCACCAGCCAGTGGAGGAGCTTGTATCCCAAAAAGAGATTTCACACAATTCTGACAACTTATCGGACAACCTCTTGTCTGTACCCCAGAACATGCCCAATATGGTCACAGTGAATAATCTCCCTTTTCTAGTTTTCACTATTGCTTGTCTGATTAGCTTGTTGAGGAAGGGTTAGCAAGCCTAGCTCTCTAGGGCTGCCAAGGCCCAGGCTCTAACGTTGAGGAATCCCACAGCTACAGTCTTAGTTACTTTACTGTTAGGGTGATGAAACACCAAGACCAAAGCAATTTATAAAAGAGAGCGTTCAACTAGGCATATGCTTCTGAAGGTTAGAATCATGGTGAAGGAACAAAGACATGGTTTTGGGACAGCTGGGAGCTCACTTACTGACCCCTGAGGAGAAGGCAGAGAGGGAGCACTGGGAATGGCGCCAGTCTTTTGAAACCTCAAAGCCCAGTAACATACTTCCTCCAGCAAGCCACCTAGGTATCAAGTCTTCAGATGCCAGGTTCTTACTGGGGACATTTCGTTCAAACCATAGCTCTTTCTAAGGCTAAAAATACCCATCAGCTATAGGAACGTCTTCGCCACAGTGCCTCCAGTCCCAGTGTCACTGGGGAATGTTGGGACAGTATCAAATCTTATCCCCCCACTAGTTTCTCTTGAGTGCACACAGATTTGAACCCAGGGTTCTCCTCAGGCTTTTCAAAGGGTGAAGAAATGATGCAGGCTAGAGGCTGAGGCCATCCGTGGAGGAAGTTGTGCTTCTGACAGTCTTCCTCCTCTAGTGTCTCTCTCCAAAGGCAGAGCTGTCCATCAGTATCTGCAGGAGATTGGTTCCAGATGCTCTCTGACCCGTACCTTATATGAAATGCCATAGTACCTGTGTGCACACACCTTACCCATATACATTTTTTCCATTGTGTGCTAGGAGTTGAGCCACATTCACTGATGCCAAGAGTACCTCACTTATAACTTGGCTAACCGAAACAATAGGAAAAGAAGATGAAAGAATACAATAACAAAACCGTAAGGATATCAGTTCCGAGGAACAATTCTCCTGGTGTAATCAGCAGGATTTCTTCTGCTGGAACCTGGAGTAACCAGAACCCAGAACCTCAGCAGGAGCCTGGAGCTCTGAAGCCTTCCCTCAAGCAGTTCTTTCTAGGAGCATCTCGAAGTGGAGCAATGAACAGCCAAAACTATCCCAAGTCTCCTAAGGCCCCGCCTCTTGTGTCTGGCTCACTTATATATCTCTTCCCAGAGTCTGTTCATGGATCTTTTCAGCTGGCAACAATCAAGCTCCCACATGAGGTGGTTTGTCTTCTAGTGGATTAACATCACCTGTTCTCTCACAAGACCGTTCCCCATCCCACACTTGGGATCATAACAAAAACAGGTTTATCTCTCCTTCACTGAACTACCTCTCCAGCCCTTCATCTCTATTCTGTACTTGATCCAGATTACTTATAATGACTAATTTAATGTAAATATAAATTATTACAGTGTATTAATTAGGTGGTAATGTAAAGGAAGCAACTACACATTTAGTGTCGACATTTTTTTTCTGAATATTTTTTATCTGCAGTGTGTATGGAACCCACACATACAGAAAACCAACTATATTCAAAATCAAATCCGCACACTAGTCATCACATAACAGTCTCTTGCAGCTAACGCCAGGAACCTGCATAAGAAACGCCTTACACTTAGGCTATTGTGGCAAACCTCAGCTCTTTCTGTGACAATCCTGTCTTTATTTAGTTCACTTTGTGCTACATTTGTAACTTCTCCTCACATCCTTAACCCAGGGAGGGGGCACCATTGGTTCCCTTAATATTTTAATAGAACCCTTAAAGTCTACATTTTTATTAACACAGCTGGTGATGATATTAACTTCCTAGTAATTATGTCACACTCGTGATGAACAGCAAGCTTGTAGTTAACATTTTAAATCCACTTTTGTAAATTACCATACAGAAGAAATAATGGCTTTTATTATGGATACATATACATATATGACCACATACATAATGTATAATATACATGTATATCCCATTACCTTCCCACCCCCTTCTCCCCATCTGCTTTGTGTGTGTGTGTGTGTGTGTGTGTGTGTGTGTGTGTACAGACATGTGTATGTAAACATACATAATAAATGAAGATTCTGCTTGTGAAAGAAAATATTTTGTTTCTCTCCTTCGTTGCTCTTTCTTGCTCACCTCTTCCTCCCTTTTTATTTCTTCTATTTAATAGTCTCCCTTGTACTTCATGTCATATTTAGATTCTGCTTATGACAGGAAACATGATATTTGTCTTTCTGAATTAAGCTGCACTGGGCTATTTTGCTTGAAAAGATGATCTTCAGTTCCGTACACTTTCCTACAAGTGAAATCACCCCATTTTCCTTTACAACTAATTAAAATATGTAACGCTATTTATGTATCTCTTGGTGGCCATCTAGGCTGATCCCATAACTTGCCTGTTATGAAGAGTCCAGTAATAAATGCAGATCTTCGAGTATTTCTGTGCTGGGATGACTTACATACTCGGCTATATATGCAGTAAGAGTAAATCTGGTTCTACTTTTAGTTTTTGAAAACCCTTCATACCGATTTTTACAGCGGCCAAACTAGTTTACATCTCCACTAACAGGGAACAAATGCTTATTTTCCAATATCCTGGCCAGTATTTGCTATTCTCCTCACTCTCTCTCTCCCTCTCTCTCTCTCTCTCTCTCTCTCTCTCTCTCTCTCTCTCCCCCCCCTCTCTCATTTTCTCTTGCTCTCCTTTTTTTTTTTTAAGACTCATTTTCTCTATGTGGCCCTGACTGTTCTGTAATTCACTCTGTAGATCAGGCTGGCCTCACACTCCCAGAGATCTGCCTGCCCCTGCTTTCTGAAATGCTGGGCTTAAAGAAGAAAAGCCACCACACCAGACTCATCATTTGTTTTCTTGGTTGCAGTCATTTGATTGAGGTGAAGCAGAATCTCCACGGAGTTATAACTTTTTTTCAAGTTATTTCTTAGACATTTATATTTTTCCTTTAAGAACGGTCTGTTCAGGGCATTTGCCCACTTATTTAACTGGATGGTTGGGGCGGGGTATTTAATTTTAATTTTTAAAAATAATTCCTAGGTATAACTCCTCTGTAAGATGTATAGTTGGCAAGAAATTGTCCCACTGTGCAGGCTATATCTTTATCTTTGTTGATCGCTTGCTTGGCTGGCCAGAATCTTTTTTACTTTCATGCAATCCTACTTGTCAGTTCTCAAGCTATTTCCTGAGCTCCTGCTGTCTATTTCAGAACTTTACTTCTGCCTGTATCTTTAAGTATTTTTCTTATGTTATCCTCTACCAGTCTCAGAGTTCCAGGTCTTATACAAAGGTCTTTGATTAATTTTGAATTTAGTGTGCTAATAATAAGAGGTAAAGATCTAGTTTCACACTCTTCTATGTGTGAATAACCAGTATTTTATTTATTTTTTTAAAGATTTATTTATTATTATATATACAGTGTTATCTGCTTGTACACCTGCAGTCCAGAAGAGAGCATCAGGTTACATTATAGATGGTTGATAAGCCACCATGTGGTTGCTGGGAATTGAACTCGGGACCTTTGGAAGAGCAGGCGGTGCTCTTAACCACTGAACCATCTCTCCAGCCCCACCAGTATTTAATTAAGTGGGAGAAAAACTGAAAGCATTTTATGACTTTTCTGAGGGTACTCAGAGGTTCCCGATCTTTCCATTCATGTTCAGTATAAGTCTTGAAACCTTAGCTAGAGCAATAGGGCAAGAGGAGGAAATGAAAGGGATGCCAAAGGCAGGAAGGCAGTAAGATTGTTCCCATTAGAAAATGCCACAGTCTCCCACTTGGGAGACACCAAAGACTACAGAAAACTGCTAGACCTGACAGACGCTTTCAACGTAAACTTACAAACATAGGTCTCTTCCCTATACACACAATTCATAATACCTTCAAAAAACAATGAAGACCCAGAAATAAATCTCAGGAAGTGAACGACCTCTATAATGAAACTTTAAATGACCAAGGAGGAAATAGAAGAGTCTAGAAGAAAGACCTCCCATGCTCATAGACAGGAAGAATTAATATTATGAAAATGACGCTACTGAAATCTATCTATGGAGTTAATGCAGTCTTCATCAAAAATTCCAGGAACATTTTTAAAGAGCTAGAAAAAGAAACCCCTCATGCCCATCAGAAACACAAAACACCTGAAACCAAAGTGGTCCTAAGCAGGAAGGGCAGTGTTGGAGGTTTACATTGCCTCAAATTATACCTCAGACTATAGTAACAAAACCAGCACAGTGGATGCACAGTAACTACACTGTTAAGGCCTTTTTCATATTAACTCCTGTGATGCACTCAGTAGTCACCAGTGCTATGGGTCTGCAGTTGCTGGTTTTTTTTTTTTTTTTTTTGGCCTAATAACTAAGTTTTCCATTTATCTTTATGCAGTGTTCATCTTAGCGCTCTCTCTCTCTCTCTCTCTCTCTCTCTCTCTCTCTCTCTCTCTCTCTCTTTAAAATCTCAGTTTTGTCTTCCAACATATTTGTTCTCATTCAAATGCCTTATGATCCAGCTACTTGTACATTCTGCCTTCTGTGACACAGCTAAGTTGCCAATAAGTACTGACCAGGCCAGCAAGATGATTCAGCAGGAAAAAGCACCTGCAGCCACATGGGATCCACACAGAAGAAAGAGAGAACGAATTTCTCCAAGTTGTCCACCCGCTTCTGTTGTTTGGTTGGCCTGCCTTCCTGATTGGGTGGGAAGGTGGCCAGGGGAAGTATCCCAGCTCTGAGGTTGTGTGTGAGTTGGGGGGCAGGGGGGCAGTGTCCTAAGGGAAGGTTATCCAAGTCACAGCACCAAATGTTGCTGTCTGGTTTGCCTTTCTGGTACTCAGATGGAAGGGTATCCTGGGTCTTGGAAGCCCAAGAATCACACAGCTCTGAGAGAAATTCTCATCTTTAGAGATGTTATAGCTACCAGGGAAGGGTTATCCCAACTCCTGAGGAGCTGAGGAGCCTAGGGAGCCTGAGCTCCACTCCTTCAGCCAATGTAGCTCCCAGGGGAGGAGAGACAAATCCAGGAGTGGCTGCCTCTGCCCCGAGAGGAAGGCAGCATGGAACTGGGCAGACACAATCTTTATATAGGATTTCTTAGGGGGTGGAGCTTTCTAGGGCAGAGATTTCCAGAATGAGGATTGGTGGAATTACAAATCCTGAGTTTGGGGAGCTCAGGGATTGGTGGACTTTCCTGTTCAGAGATTGGTCAGTTCTCCTGCTCAGGGATTGGTGGGATTTCCTCTTCAAGAATTAGTTGGTTCTCCTGTTAGGGATTGGTGGTCTTTAGCAGGAAGCTCAGGGATTGGTCAGTTCTCCTTGCTCAGGGATTGGTGGGTTTTTGTCCAGACTTTGCACCTCAAATTAGAATTATCTGGGATGAGTCCTACTGAGGGACTGGAGATGACAGTTACAGAAGTCTAGGGGAGGAGCTGGGCTGCTGGACGAGGTCTGGCCATTTTTTTCCTTGGAGGGTCATGAAGTTTACAAAGTTTACAAAATTTACACAGCAGGGGAGCCTTTCCCTGTAGTATGAATGGCCAATTGAGACTTACTGGCTTCCATCATGTCAGTAGGCTGAGGCAGGAAAAGTTACCATGGAGAGCTCTCCCTCAGGCGCTAACAGGAGCTGCCATTTTTCTATCTCCACAACCCCATGAAGGAAGGAAGAGTTTTGACAGTGCTGAGTGAGGCAGGAAGGAGGGGCTGGCAGTATGCCACCTAAAGTTTTAGTGGCCTGCTGCTCTGGAGGGCTAGATATAGCTCTTGGGGGAGGGGTGCATTGGGCCACTACATCTTGGGCCAGCTGCTGCATCAGGGGTGGGACACTGTGGCCACTGAGGTGGACTGATCTCTCTGCCTCAGCTATGGCCTCTTGATCTATCACAGCCACAGTAGGGACAACAGGGAAGTGAGGTGGCTTGGGGTAGCTATGGAAGCCCTGCAACTTCTACACATGCACGATTGCATGTATACGACCCACACATATGTAAACACACACATTCATAATAAAATAAATGTAATAAAAATGTTTAGATATTGACCAGGATAGCATTGGGTTTTTGTTTTTTGTTTTTTGTTTGTTTTGTCTTGTTTTTCCTTTATTAATTTATTCTTGTTACATCTCAATGGTTATCCCATCCCTTGTATCCTCCTATTCTTCCCTCCCTCCCATTTTCCCCTTACTCCCCTCCCCTATGACTGTTCCTAAGGGGGATTACCACTGCCTGTATATGCTCATAGGCTATCAAGTCCTTCCTCTGAGTGCCACCAGGTCTCCCCCTCCAGGGGACATGGTCAAATGTGAGGCACCAGAGTACGTGAGAAAGTCATATCCCACTCTCCACTCAACTATGGAGAATGTTCTGACCATTGGCTAGATCTGGGTAGGGGTTTAAAGTTTACCTCCTGTGTTGTCCTTGGCTGGTGCCTTAGGTTGAGTGGGACCCCTGGGCCCAAATCTGCCTATCATAATGTTCTACTTGTAGGTTTCTAGGGCCCTCTGGATCCTTCTACTTTGCTATTCTCCAGCACTGGGTTTTTGATTAGTCTCCTGGGGAAGTTCGTCCATAATCGGCAGTCTTGGGCATGGTGGCCTTAAGCAATTATATGTTCATCTAAGCCAGTGCTTCTCAACCTTCCTAGTGCTGTGACCCTTTGATACAGTTCCTCATGTTGTGGTGGCCTCAATCATAATATTTTCACTGCTACTTCATAACAATCATTTTGTTACTGTTTTGAATTGTAGTGTAAATATTTGTTTTCTGATGCTCTTAGATGACCACTGTGAAAGGATTGTTTGACCTTCAGAACAGGTCATGACCCACAGGTTGAGAACTACTTACCTAAGTAGTCTGTTGTTGCGTCATGACTTCCATATTAAACGCAGGATACCATGAGAGCTCATTCACTGGAGGCATGACTTGAAGATTAATTAAGAGCTAACCTGAGCAAAGTGACGGAGATACAGAGCAGACCGGCTGATTCAGTGGCAATGCTGCCTGAGAAGGCCGAGTCACCGGGAAGTGAATGCATCCTTCATTCCAAAGTCAGGTAAAATCTCATCACCGTGGCAACTTGTTCTATGGAATACGTGCTCGGAAGAAATGATCGTAATGAAAACGGTATGAATCTGAGCGGCTGCAAAAGAGAGGCAGGAAACAAGAGAGGCCACCAAGGTGAGTCTAACCACGCAGCAGGTGCATGCTTGGGCTCCTGGACATGCAAGCTTCCTGAGGTGGCTTGCAAGGCGCGTCCTGCTTCAGAATCTGCCACTGCCAAACTTCATGTCCACGGTTTCCCTCAGCCCACCTACAGAACGGTACAGGCTTTGACGTTATGTTTCCATGAGCCCCTGCTGGCTTCTAGGCATTTCTATTCTCTATCCTGAGTTCTGTCCAGTTACCTAATTTGCTCTCTTACCTGAGATTTTTGCAGAAGATTCACATTGTGATAGGTTGATGTGGCTTTTAGACACAAACATGAAAATAAAAAAATAAAACAGGTTTGCTTTTCTGGGGTCATTTGGTGCCTCTTTGTCTTTTGGCTCTGAAGACCACTAATAGGTCACAGCTCCAGTGTCAATTCATATATTCTGTCATGTAATTAATCTGATTTTAAGCTTTGCACTTTCTTCCAGAGGCTCTATCTTTCCCACACCGCTCACAGTCTTTGGATGACACTCTTCTCTAAGCAGGCTTATCCTGCAAAGTTTCAGCTCAGAGAGCCCCGGCTGTCCCTGATGGAGAAAAACAGGAAATGAGCCGGGCTGCCGCTCTGTCATCCTCAGACATTACATCACCTGCCCTGGTCCTTTGTCTTCCTTGTTTTGATCTTGCCTGGCTTCTTGGAAGCTCTTGCTTTTGTCATTAGCATTTTCCCCGGAGTCTCTTTTGGTCCTGGGATGTCACCTCTCTGGCATGGTTCCTTCAGGCTTTGTAATTCCTATGTGTTTGTCTTTGAGTAGGTGCCCCCTTTCTCTCTGCCTCTGTCTCTCTCTCTCTCTCTCTCTCTCTCTCTCTCTCTCTCTCTCTCTCTCTCTCTCTCTCTCTCTCTGAAGGAACAAAGTCACACCACTCATGTTTTATCCCAGTCTCTCCGAGAGCTCCTGACTAAAGCATCTGCCGTGGTAGAGCCTCAGGCAACAAGATCGGGTATGTTTTTCTGGCTTCTGTTCTGAGTCTTCGCTGCCCAGAGCGCACACTTGCAGTGCGGCTCCTGAGGCATGAGAACCAAAGAGCATGCTTTACAAATACAACCCTAACCTAAAAGGGCCTGAAATTAATACAAAACAAAACAAAACAAAAAACCAAACAACAGCAAAACTGGGATTAGTAAGGAAAATAAAGGGACTTACATACTCAGATTTCCTTGATCACATGGGATATGAACTGAAAATGCTAGGTCTCACCCTCACTCTAGGCTTTTCAAATCTCTAAGATAAAGGTAAAAGCATTTAAAAATTATTTCATTCTATTATTTTGTGTATGGGTATGTGTGTACCAAAGAACAACACATGGAGGTCTCAGTATGTAGCTGGGGGTTATTAATTTTTAGTAATTTCATCAGCTTTTTCTATGATAACCTAATTCTAGACAACCACTTCCATAGAGGCCAGAAAAAAAAGAAGCGTATTTTGGCTATTATGCTTGGGCTATTTTAACAGTATGAATTAAAACCTTCCTAATTTTATTTTGTGTGTGTGTGTGTGTGTATGTGTGTGTGTGTGTGTGTGTGTGTGTGTGTGTGTGTATTTCATTTGCATGTATGTTTATGTACCACATGCATGTAGTACCCAAGGAGACCAGAAGAGGGCATAGACTCCCTAAGGACTGGCGTTATATTTGTTTGTGAAGCCTGGTCTACAAAGAGGGTCCAGGACAGCCAAGGCTACACAGAGAAACCCTGTCTCAAAAAACCAAAACCAAAACCAAACCACAAAAACAAACAAACAAACCAAAAAAACCCCAAAACATTTGTTTGTGAGCAGCCACTGGGTGCTAGGAATCAAACCCAGGTCCTCTAGAAGAGCAGCTGGTGTTCCTAACTGCTGAGCCATCTTTCCATCCCTGAAACTCACCCAATTTTAAATGAAATGTTCAGTCTTGGTCAGAAGAGAGTAGGACATTGGAAGAGACAAGACATTAAGTATTAGTGAGAAAATCCTGGGCCTCACATGCAGCACTACAATAGTCGGTGCCGCATGCTTTGTCTTTTTAGGACTTTTTAGAACTTATGTGTTTGCACATGCTGTAATGGACATTAGGGCTTTGGCTGTAGACATTTCTCACAGCCAGGCAGGCAGGACTGCCTCAGGACAGAGTATCTTCCTCTTAACCCTTTTATTGTCTTTGTTCACTTTGTCTCACTGCATACAACCTTATCTGACTTGATTCACTCTGCATATCTGCTGGAGACAGAAGTACTAACCATGGCATCTGAAAAAAGCAAGTGAACCCTTGCATTCCTCTATGTCCTTCCTTATACATGATGCACTATCAGGAGTTAACCACTTCCCCCTTTCCATGGAAATTCTGTGTATGCACACATGTGTGTGAGTGTGCACATGTGTGGGCATGCTTGTGGAGGATGGAGATCAGCCTCCGGGACCAGCCTTCAGGTGCTGGCTGCTTTGGTTTCTTCCTTTCTTTCTTTCTTCTTTTCTTTTTTTAAAAATTATTTTATTTTTGTACATATACATTTATATTATTACACATATATACAATAGATTACCTATGGCAAGAAGAACCATGACACAATCAGGAATTATATAAATGTTGCATTCTTAGTGTTTTGACTATTTGTATTTGACAGCCTTGAAGAAGACATCTTTCCTATCCTGGCACATTTAAATTTCTGAATGTAAATCAATCTCCATCACATATTGTCATTATCAACTTAGAACACCTATCTAGACCCCTGCCTTGTCTTTTTTGACCCAGGATCTCTCACTAGGGTGTCACCTATTAGGCTAGGTTGGCTAGTGGCAGGCCCCAGGGATTCACTGCCTCCACCTCACCAGCACTTGAGATTACAAGCACTCACCACCACAAGCACCTGGCCAATTGCCCTGTCTCCTCAGCTCCCTCCACAGAGATCTTCCCATTCTGCTTAGGGCAACACAGAACTACAGGAAACAGCCAGGCATTGCAGGACAATGGAGCTTTAATTTAAGACCTGACGTGCATTAATTATTCATCACCTCAGGGCTGGAGAGATGGCCCAGTGGTTAAGAGCATTGACTGCTCTTCCAGAGGTCCTGAGTTCAATTCCCAGCAACCACATGGTGGCTCACAACCATCTATAATGTGATCTGATGCCTTCCTCTGGCCTGCAGGTGTACATGCAACCAGAGCACTGTATACATAATAAATAAAAATCTTTTTAAAATATTATTTCTCACTTCTTCAAATCCAAATAGTTTAAATCCCAAAAACAAATAGAGTGTTGCTTTGTCTTGATTTTAGAATGAGTTTTACTGATAAGGATTTGAAAATTGAGAACGTCTTTCTTCTTCTTTTTCTTCTTCTTCTTCTTCTTCTTCTTCTTCTTCTTCTTCTTCTTCTTCTTCTTCTTCTTCTCCTTTTTGGAGTGTGAAGGCTATGAGTATATGGGTGTGGGGATTTTTTTTTATTCATACAAATTTCTTTTGCTTATTATTTGAATTCTTGTAGCTACTGTAATGTTATGTACTCCCACTAGGCCACTTTTAGGTTGCCAAACAGTCAGCACCTGCCACAGCCAGGTATGCCTCAGGCACTCTTCAGCTGCACACCAAAATAAAGGACTGGCCTGTCACTGTGCGCCCCCTCTCTCAGCCTTGGTTTCTCTCCCCATCACCGTGTCTGGGGTGCCCATTTTCCCCTTCTCTCTCTCCCACTTTCCCCGCTTTCTCCCGGGTCTCTCCTGGTTGCTCTCACACTATCTCTCTGTGTCTCTGTCTGTCATCATCCCAAATCTCCATCAGCCCCTAAATATCCTTCTAACTCATCAAATTTCCAGAAATACTCTCAGAGATCTCATTGTGAGCTTTAGGGGACTCAAATATGGGTTTCTTTGTAGTAACATATTTATACAATACATTTGGCAATGTGGTAACTACTTTTCTTGTTGCTCTATATCACAAAAATACCCAAAGAAAAGCATCTTAAGGATGTAAGGGTTTATTTGTGTTCATAGCTGGAAGGCACAGTCCCAGCGTGGAGGGGAGACATGGGGGGAGAAGTGTGATCCAATTGGTCGCATTGCATCCAGCCAGGAAGCAGAGAAAGAGGGACGCTGGTGTTCAGCCCACTTTCTTCTTTTTGTGGGATCCTCTCCCCCACAGAAAGTGGCACCCACATACTCACCTCAGATAAGCCTCTTTGAAAAACACTCTCACAGACGCATCCATAGGTGTGTCTCCTAGGTGATTTCAGATCCTGTCATTGACAATTAAGAATACCACCACAGAATGTTATAACCAACTACCACAAGACTGATGACTTAATCAACAGTCATTTGTTTCTTTCAGTAACTGAGGCCAATAATTTTAAACCAAGCTGTTAGAACAACATCTCTCAATCTATGGGTCTCAACCCCTTTGTGTGTGTATGTGGGTCACATTACCAGATATCCTTACAATTACAATTTTACACTGCAATTCATAGCAGAGGAAAATTCCAGTTATGAAGCAGCAATAAAATAACTGTATGGTTGAGGGTCACCTCCACGTGAGGTACTGTATTAAAAGGTCACAGTTGGGGGGCTGGAGAGACGGCTCAGTGGTTAAGACCACTGACTGCTCTTCCAGAGGTCCTGAGTTCAGTTCCAAGCAACCACATGGTGGCTCACAACCATCTATAATGTGATCTAATGTGCACTGTATACATAATAAATAAATAAATAAATCTTAAAAAAAAAAAAAGGTCACAGCATCAGGAAGGTTGAGAACCACTGTTAGAAGATTTAGAGTCTGGTACGGAGCAGTTTATGGTTTGGAGTTGTTCAACTTCCGGTTTTGCCCTCATGTGAAGGAATGAGAGATGTCTAGTTCTCTGACCTTCCTTAGTCATGAAGACCCAACCCTTGTAGCTATTTACTTCCTCAAGGTATTTGCCTCTTGCAAATATCATCATTTGGAATTTTCTTCTCGGTATGTGAATCTTGAGGGGGCACCAACTATTAAGTAGGAAAATAAGATGTCAGGCAACAGATATGATATGGAGAAGTCTATTATAGACGTATGGGAAGAGCAAGAAAGGGGGAGGGGTGGGAGAGAGAGAGAGAGAGAGAGAGAGAGAGAGAGAGAGAACACAAGAGAGAGCAAGAAGCTAAGAGAACAAGAGAAAGGAAGAGGAAGAGAGAGGGATGAAATGGTTTTGCCCTTTTTATATCCTGGGCATCTGGCACACCTAGTGATGGGCAGGTGATGATGTCATAGGTTGTTAGGCAGCCTGGGGGCAGTTATGCTGACAGCAACACCTAGCCCATTACAGACTCTTTAGTTTGTAAGCCTACAGATGATAATTTGCCAAACCCTCTTGTATGACGAATGAGCCTGGAGTGTGGCTATTTTAGCCTTTGCTGCTGAAGGAATGGTTAAAGGGGCAACTCATACACACACAGACGCGTCAAGATGCTGTTTAAGGTGGGACTTTTTTTTTCAGACCTTAAGTAAGAAGTAACATTTTTCCTCTGAATCTAGACGCTTAAAACTTGGCTGTGCAGAGAAAGGGCAGCCAGAGGGCTTTGGCAAAGAAGTCGCTTTCATTACTAACTAGTCATTTTTATTAACAGATAAAAGGAGAACATTTGGCTAGGCTCATGGGAAAAGGTCACTCTGTCTAGAAACAATAATTAGTAAAAATTTGACCCACAGGGAAAGATTCTGGTACCAAGTGTTCTGGGAACAACAGCCACCAGGCGCCTACACATATCACCTTGGAACACAGGACTGGCCAGTCCTGCTGGTTAAGGGCTCCTGTGGGGAGCAGAAATGGAGACTGATGTCAAAACTCACTATGTAGACGTCACAGCTTGTGAAACCTGCTTTATGTTGCGAATTGTACCTAATTTCCACTAATAATTTCAGTCATTCTTAGTTACTTTCTCTTTTTGTTACATCAAAATACCTGACAGAAGCAATTTAAGGACGAAGGAATATATTTTGAGTTAGGCGTTAAGAAGGGATACAGTTCACGATGCTGCTCCGGCAGGTGCGGTAGAAGGAGCACAGGGTGCCAGTCAGAGAGACTCTGCAGCCAGGAAGTGCAGAGAGGTGAAGGATTGGATGCTCAGCCAGCTTTTCAGTGGTCCACGGAATAGCTCTGCTCAGTTCCCTCCTCAGTTAAATCTCTCTGGATCCAAAAAGAGGTGTCTTGTAGGTGATTCCAAACTCGCGCGCGCGCGCGCACACACACACACACACACACACACATACACACACACACTGATATTTCATTCGCTGGGTATTACGGATACTCATTGCGTCACCTCCATAGGACTTATCATCACAGTGAGAATCATCTGGGGGCGTGCCTCTGAGGGTTTTTCTAGATTGGGTTTGCTGAGGTGGGAAGATTGTTCCTAAGTACAAATGGCAACATGCACTGGGGCCCTGGACTGAACAGCAGTTAGAAAGGAAACTGAGCACCAGCATTCGTCTCCGCCTGTGTCCAGCTCCCTCCTGTGTTCTCCCTCCCTCCCTCCCTCCCTCCCTCCCTGTGTCCAGCTCCCTTCCTATGTCCCTCCCTCCCTCCCTGCCTCCCTCCCTCCTTCCTTCTCAATTTGCTTCTGTCCCATTTGTTGTACTGTCTGTCTGTTTGTTTGTTTTCATAGCAATGAAACAGTAACTGTCACAGTTATGTTTATGGTAAATAAGTCTGATTTTTAGGCTTATTTCAACCCCGCTTTTGTACAAGGAAACAGATCCTGGACAGAGCTGGGATTTGAGCAGAAGCTGTCTGATCCTAGGTCAACACTCTTGACCATTACACAACCATAGGCACAGCACAGAAAAACAAACAAGAGCATCCCAGTGTGCTTCCCAAGGCAGGCCAGGCCTCCCCTCTATTCCATACCAGGGAAAAGAAAGAAATAATCTGAAATTTGTGAACATTCTCGAGTGACTGAACTCAAAATAGAAAAGCAGGAAAGCCTTTGGCCACCCTTAGAAATCCTTCAAACTCCTTGGATTCTGCCACTGAAACCTCGCCCAGCCGCCCTGGTCTATTTTTACATCTTAACAGGCTCCCTTTCCTGGACCTATGGCTACAGATTTGAACATCCTTATGAGGGTTGTTGTTGTTGTTTGTTTTTTGTTTGTTTTGTTTTGTTTTGTTTTTTAAATCTGAGTCCATGTTTTTTGAACTGAGAAAGAACCACAACTGGGGCAAAAATATACAAAATAAGAGTCTGCTATTTAAGAGGTAAGAGGGCACACGAACCCAAGCACCCTGGGCTTTGTTGTAGCTGTCCTTCCTGCACAGTGAGAACCCCTAGTCCGGGACCTGAAATCCCATGAGTTCCCTAGCACCCTTTCTAAATGGTGTCTGAAACCCCAATAGACATGGGAGCCAAATTGCAAACACTTGTATAATCTTTGCGTGTTCACCCTGGTTCAGCGGCCACGTAACCTCCCAAAGCCTCATTTGTCAGGCTACTAGCAGGAGCAGGGAGTAGAGACACACACCAGAAATCTCAAGTGAACTGAGCTAGTCAGTTCTGCTCACTTGTGAGTCCTGGGGCCAGGTCTGCTCTTAGGTTCACATTTGGTTACAGTTAGTGGTCCAACTCTAGGGTCGTTTATCTTCCTACTGAGGTGCTCACCTACAGTTGGGGAGTAACTGTCACTCATTGCCTCTTAATCCTCTGGGCACAGCCTCTTAGGAAACACATGCTAATCTGCATCACTGGAGGTCTTTACCGCCTGTTATAAACACAGAAGGGAAAGAGGTAAGGACAAACAAACTTACCCTTTCACCCTATCACCACACAATGTTATTTAAGAGAGCAAAGTCATTGCTGCCATGTGGCAAGCTGCTAATAAACTTGGGTGGGACTGTAAAAATGATCTCCATTTTCTCTCATATGGAGACTTTGTGACCCTTACCATATTTTGTAACACTCAGGTCTTACTATTCAGTGGGTCCTGGGCTATCTGGCTACCCTGATAGAAAAAAAAAAAAAAAAAAGGACGGCATTTTCTTGACGGACACAAAGACCTAATGGCCTCCAGCTACTGGATACCTGCTCAGAGGTTATTTTCTTTTAAGTTTATACCTTCCTCATATTGCCCTAGGGTGTGTGTGTGTGTGTGTGTGTGTGTGTGTGTGTGTGTGTGTGTGTGTGTGTGTGTGTGTGTAATGTGTATGTATGGTGAATGTATGTCCATTGACACACATGTGGGCCCAGAGCAAGACATCAGGTGTCTTCCTCTGTTATGCTCCTTCATGTTGTCTTAAAACAGGATCTCTGGCTGATGGGGAAACTAGCTGGGATGGCCAGTGAGCACTTGGGCACTGCCTGTCTCTGGCCCCCAGTACCGGGGTTACAGGCACACATAGCCACATCCAGCTTTTTATCTGGTGTTTAGGGTTCAGCCGTAGGTCCTCGAGTCTTTATGTTTGCAGACCAAAAGCTTTTATCCGTTGAGCCATGTCCCCAGTCCCTAGCCTTGACTTTTGTATACATATCGTTACAACTCTGTAGTTGTCAAACTCCCTTATTAGCCATAATAATTTTTTTGGCTGTATTTGGCTTATTTTCTTGGAAAGTTATACTTTATGCCAATAGTGGCATCTTGAAAGTTTATTTCCCTCTGTCTTATGGTACCGACCCAGAGCTCTAGAATAAAGCTGATTGAAAGCAATGAACCAACTGTTAGCTAAGCTGCCACGTCATCATCATGACTTTTTAAAAACCGGATCAACTGAGGTTCTCTACTCAGTCTGTAGATTAAGCTGGCCTCAGATTCAGAGATCACCGTGCCTCTGCCTCCCAAGTACTAGGCTTAAAGCTGGGAGCCAGCACCAGCCAGCTGTATGCACAGATCTTTGTGGGGCTACAACCAAAGCCCAGCTGCAGGACAGTGCTGGGGGCTCTACGTTCCTTCAGGCTCCTCTGAAGGAAAACCATTTCCCTTTCTACTCCTCACTATCTGGAAAACCACTGATATGGCTTCTGAAGTTTTTGGAAATCATACTTCTGTTGCTTTTTTGGTTTGGTTGTTTTGAGACAGGATCTTTCTATGTAGCCCAGGCTGGCCTGGAACTCCCAACCCTCCTGTCTCAGTATCTCAAGTGCTGGAATTGCAAGTGTGCACCATACTTGGCCTCATTGCTTTTTGTTTTGATTTTTATTTTGAGATAAGGTCTCATGTACGCCCACATTGGCCCCAAACTCACTATGTAGACAAAGGTGACTCCTCTAAGGTCTGGGTTTATGATCATGCCAGCCTCCATTGCTTTTTATAACTGAGTGGAACTTTATTTTAAGCCTGTAGCATAATTCCATTTTATCTATTGGTTTATAGACATTTGGGTTGTCTCCTGTTTGGGCCAGCTATGAATACATCTGTTGCAAATATTCATGTACAAGATTTTTGTGGGCATATGTCAGAATTTATTTTGAGTAAACACCTAGTAGCAGAGCTGCTGAGCTACACCGCACATGTATATTTCACTTTGTAAGAAGTTGCCAAAACGGTTTCCAAAGTTGTTGTACCAGCAAAATGGCAATGGATGAGAGTTTTAGTTTTTATGTATCCTTGCCAATACTTGCTTGGTATTTTCAGATTTTTTTAAAATGCCACCCATTCTTGTAGGTAAATATTGGTATTCCCGGTGACTTTAATTTTTATATCCCTAATGACTAACAATAAGCTAGCTTGCCATGCCCATCTCTCCTTCACTGGAGTAGCTGTTAAAAACAAGGGACTGTTGCTGGGCATGGTGGCACATGCCTTTAATCCCAGCACTCAGGAAGCAGAGGCAGGTGCATCTCTGTGAGTTCCAGGCCAGCCTGGTCTACAAAGATAGTTCCAGGACAGCCAGGGCATTTACACAGAGAAACCCTGCCTCCAAAAAGCAACAAACCAAAGCAAAACACAGTACTGTTTTTACCAACAGGATTCTTTGTTCTCTGATTGGTGAGTTGTCAGAGTTCTTCGGATGGCATGCTCTCCAAGTGGCTCCCATCCTCCCTCTCTGTCCTTTACCCTGTGCTAAAGTTCATTTCATCAGCTTTGCCTTTTATGATCTGTGCTTTTTGTCTCCATTCAGCAACCCTTTCCTGACCCAAGTTCCAAAGAACTGATTTATGTTTTAATCTAGGTTTTTAAAAAAGTGTTATTATTATTTTTTTGGTTTGGTTTGTGTGTGTGTGTGTGTG
This sequence comes from Acomys minous, assembly GCF_964271855.1. Classification (NCBI taxonomy): domain Eukaryota; kingdom Metazoa; phylum Chordata; class Mammalia; order Rodentia; family Muridae; genus Acomys; species Acomys minous. Next base: position 96,873,072 of record NC_140492.1, on the reverse strand, counting down.
TGTGTGTGTGTGTGTGTGTGTGTGGCTTTTTTGTTGTTTGTTTTGTTTTGTTTTTCTAAGACAGGGTCTCTCTGTGTAGACCAGGCTGGCCTCAAACTCAATGAGATCCACTTGTCTCTGCCTCCCAACTGCTGGGATTAAAGGTGTGTGCCACCATGCCTGGCATAGTATTAGGTTTTTATATTTGGAGGTTTTTGTTTGCTTGTATGGTATGTGTGTGCATGTGTGTGTGCGTTTGTGTGTGTGTGTGTGTGTGTGTGTGTGTGTGTGTGTGTGTGTTGTGAGGAGAAGAGAGCTCATATGTATTCAGGTACACCCATGTGCCACGGTTATACATGTGTGTTCATGTGCATGGGGACTAAACATCAATGTTGGGTGTTATTCCTCAAGTACACAGGTACCACTCACAGTGTTTTTGAGGCAGGGTCTCTCACTGGGGTGTTGGCCTTGCTGGCTGACTAGGCTGGCTGGTGGTAAGCCCCTGGAATCTGCCCATCTTTCCCTTCCTTGTGGTAGGATTGTAAATGCAAATGCATACTAGCTTATGAATAGCAAATGCCCACCACCTCTCATGCTTTTTTCTGGGTGCTGGGGGAACTCAGAGCCTCATGCCTGGTAAACACTGTCAGCGAGCTCTCTTCTGGACCATGTGTTTCATTGGATGTTCTTTCCAGTGTAATTTTTTAAAGGGGCAAATGGATGGCTGTGATGAAGATGTATCCATTGCAGTTGTGCTTCCCACACTCCATTGAACGCTGCGTTACGCCCAGTTGCCGCTTTCGGTGATGGTCTGCATTTGCTGTAAAGAGAAGCTTCTTTGACGAGAGGTGGTGGTAGCTACTTATCTGTGGGTATAGGGATAAAATTTAGAATGAAATTAGGCATTATGCTATTCTAGCAAAGTCAGTAATAAATTCTCCTCTAAGATCCATGACCTCTCTAGATCCAGGAGATTGGTTAGATTTCCCGTACAAAGCATGATCTCTCTTGTTGAGAGGGCCTTAAGTCCAATAGAGAGCTTTTGGTTACCACCAACCTGTGAGTGCCACCTTATTGGATCTCTTGCCCTGCTGGTCATTATTGTTCACAGGTGTCACCCTGCTTGGACCTGTGGTCAGTACATACCTACAGCCCTGCTTGGACCTGTCGTCAGTACATCCTACATCCCTGCTTGGACCTGTGGTCAGTACATACCTACAGTCCTGCTTGGACCTGTGGTCAGTATGTCCTATAGCCCTGCTTGGACCTGTGGTCAGTACATACCTACAGCCCTGCTTGGACCTGTGGTCAGTACATCCTTACAGCCCTGCTTGGACCTGTCATAGTCTGACAGATCCTCAAAGGCTAAATGTAGAGCTACCATACGAACCAGAAACTCAGGTCATTGGTATGAAGGACAAATGAAAACACAGCTGGGACTGGAAGCTCATGAGACTGAAGCAGGAAGAGCTCTGTGAGTTCGAGGCTAGCCTGGGGTATGGAATGAGACCTTGTCTCAGAAAACAAACACAAACAAACAAAACAAAAACAGATATGGAAACAGAGATGGATGTCCACATAAGCCGCACACAATAGCATCACTATTTATAATCAACAGCTCCAATTACTCCATTATCCAGCAAACTGATGAGCAAAGGAAATGTGTTATCTCCAACCAGTGCGACACTATGTAGCAGGAAACGGCATAATATGCCAGCACATGCTGCGACATGAGTCTTCAACATACTGCTGTGTGGAAGAACGCAGACCTCAGTGCCACAGGTCTCAGGACCTTATTCATGTGAAATGCACAGTGTTCATTTTGCAGGGCATGCTTTGAGAAGACTGGAGAGAGAGAGAGAGATACTGGATAGAGGTTTCCTGTTGGGTTCCAACTGATACAGCAGTGCCTCTGTTGTGGTCCTGGAAGCTCTTTCTATGGCAGACCAAGCTGTAGTCCGATGAAATTCTTCTAAAAGGACTTGTCACTGATCTATACAACATTTAACATGAAATGAAAATTTCCCCTTGATAACTTTTTTTTTTTTACAACAGAACCTTGATATTTGGGCAGTTGTATCCCTTGCTGCTAGCAGAACCAATTTGCTCTGGCTCCTATCCAAAACACTATCCGTTGTGTGTGCATCTACGTGTGCATGTGTGTATGCAGGTATAAGGATGTGTTGTATGTGTGCATTTTTATGTGAGGCCAGAGGACATCCTCCTGTGTTATTCCTCAGATATCAGCCATATTCAGTCGTTTGATTTATTTATTTATTTATTTATTTATTTATATTTTTCATGTTTTAAGATGGTCTCTCACTGGCCTGGAGCTTGCCAAGCAGCTAAGGCTAGCTTCAAGACAGCAGCAGGGATCTGCCTACTCCTGTCTCACCTGCACTGGGGTAACAATGTGTGCTCCCAAACCCAGCAGGTCTCACCTGCGTCCTGGGAATCAGACTCAGGTCTTCATGACTGTGTGATGAGCACTTAACCAATGAAACGATCACCTCGGTCCCTCACCTCAAACTGCCGTCTGTCAGGAATAAAACTTGGTGGCCTGGAACAGGAAAGCTGGCACTAATAGGAGAAGCTTTCCCAGAGTCTCTAGCTTTATGACTCTTGTACAAGATGTTTAACCTCTTTAGTCCTCTGCACGGATTAATTAAATGCTCAATGTTAATGATTATCATTCACACCATTTCATCCAAAGGTGTGATCAGTCCATGTGTTTTTACAGATTCAGTTGCAGTTCTCCCAGCTCTCTGGTCCTTTCCCATGAGCAGGAACCCCAGGCAGGACAGCAGGGTCTTTCACCCATTCTCAGCTACCTATCCTGATACTTCTGTGTGTGGAAGTCAAACCCATCATTTGTTCTTGGCAAGGATGTGCTACATGCACCGAACCTAGTGACAGATAGTGTAGGGGACACAAATTTGTAAGACGGGGAGTAAATCCATCCCTTACATTCAGATGTGACTTCTTCAACTCTGGATGCCACACTGGTGACAGCCTCATGGGAGACCTTGAGGCAGCCCTTAATTAAATCATACCTGAATTTCTGACACACAGAGAAACACTACTCAGTCAGCCATGCAGGTAAGAGAGATGTGTAAAGATTTTTAAAATGAATACCTATGCAACTTCTTTTTTTATTGTTCATTTGCTTGCTTGTTTGGTTTTGGGTAATTCTGAAGACTGGACGCACCCTTGTCAGCAAACCACATCCCTGGTCCTTATTTTTTAATCTTTTTTTTTTTCTTTTCTTTTTTTTTTTTTGAGACAGGGTCTCACTAAATTGCTCAGGCTAGCTTCCAACTTACGATCCTTCTCCTTCAGTCACCCTAAGTAGCTGGAAAAACAGGCGAAACTTGCCCAGCTTCCTAATGCAAATTTTACTATTGTCACAGTGTTGTTCCCTTTGACTGCCTCCAACCTAGAGAATAGTATGCTTTTGATTTGTTTTAAATTACCAACCTTTTTTTTTTCTTCCCCTTTGATTATGTGCCTGATTGCAGCCTGAGTCACGGCGCCGTGGGGCTCATACTGAGAAGTGGTTTTGAACGAAGATCTCTTGTCCTAGACAGTGTAGCTTCCATTTGGGCAAAGTATGACAACTCTAAAGGCTTCGCTGGCCTCCCATAATCCTCTGCCAACCGTATTATGGAAATGATCATAATTACCTCGAAGTCCCCGGCGATTCCCATGTGTTTGGTGCTGTTCATTGTCAGTTCACCTCGGTCAACCAGCTGTCTGGAGGACCTGCCTTTTGTACCAAACCTTTAATGAAAATGGCATTTGTGTCAATAAACTTTAAGCCCAACTTGCTGAGATAATTATCTAGGTCACTCAGATTTCAGCTACTTCAAATAATTATAGTCTTTTAGCCTTGAATATAAGGTGATGATTAAAGGAGAAGGAACCGAGGGTCCTCGTGCCCAAGTCAATTACAAGAAAACGCTGGCAGGTTTCAGCTTCAGCCTCTGATTTGAATACACGAGCCTCTGGGCAATGGAAGGCTTTACAGAGAACAAGCCACTCAAAAAAAAAAAAAAACCCACATATTTGTTTAGTGGAGCAATGATCTAATTTGTGAATAAAATTGTGTCACCCTAGGTAAGAGAATATCACCACCAGGACTCTCTATGGTACCAACCACTGTTGGATTCAAGCCGAAAAAGGTAGCGCAGTAAGAACTGCACTAAAGATGTCAGTGCCATGCACATCCAGGGGCTAGAAATGATTATATCTCCCTCCCTAGGTTTCTAATCCCTGGCTTAGGAAATCACCAAGAGACAGCCCTTTGGTCGCCTCACTGTCTCTACAAACACAGAGAAACAAAACTTACTAAAAGCACAAAATATTCACATCCCAATTTCCAACCGATGCTTAAATTGTTCAGGGAGAGAAAACAAAAAAAATACGCAAAGATCTTTGGAGACCAGGAAACTGTAACACACAAACCCTTCGCTTCCCAGAGTCAAGGAAGACAAAAGCCTTTTATTAGCCGCCCCTGCCCCCACCTTCCATCTCCACCTGTCAACATTTAAATCTGGAGACTAATGGTAGGCAGGCTTCTCCTGCAGGTTGTAATTACCTTCCCAACAGAGAAGCCATCTCCAGAGCAACGGAGGTACTCGCTATGGAGTCAAGCTGGGGCTCCCTTGGAAATCGCTTATAGACAAATGGAAATTTCCCACAAGGAAGCTGCACCGACTCTGTCCATTAAAAGGATCCCTATCCGGACACGGGGCAGTAGTCCTCCGGCAGCTGCGGGACCGACTGTATTTTCTGCATTGTGCATGGAGATAAGGCCAAGACGCTTTGCAACCTGCTCTTAAGATTGAAAAGAGCCGCTTCCATTATTGATAATATACTGCAATGCTCATCATTTATTATTTAAAATGGCCTGTCCACAGCTGCACATATTAGAACCAAAGTAATGGAAGAGAGTTTTATATACCCTAGCCTCACCTTGGCTTCCTTTTCCCCATATTTGTATGCTTTTTGTGCAAAGTATGTTTGGTCTTTGACATATCTTGCCTACTCAGTACTAGATTTTCCCACAATTCTTCTGGTTTTTTTCCCCCCTTAATGTTTTTGCCACAATTCCCTCTGCATCCCCAATAGGAACTAAAGTCAGTCAGTGTTCAACTGTAGCCATCAACATTATACTTTTTAAATTAATAAACAATTTTCCTAGGCAACTCTTCCCTGGGACAAGATATGTGAACCCTTAAGATAGATCAAATTCTTCAATCACCAGCACAGTGTTTGTCCCAACATCTGTCACAGTTGCCATTGTCAGCCCTTCCCTCCTTTATGGCCCTGCTTTCTGAGACTCCTATGTACTCAATAACTTCAGGCCTCCTTAAATGAAAGAATAAAATAATTACACAAGGATACATTCTGCGGAAGTTTCTAGAACTCAGTCTCCTCTTTTTGTGTTATGACAACAGAACCTTGATTTTGGGCAGGCATGTGGCTGTCTGGAATAGACTCTATGCTCCAGCCTCTGTTACAGCCAGGGGTGGCATAAGCCTTGCTTAAGCACTGGAATAAAACCAGGAGTTTCTTTTGGTAATGTTTCAGGGAAACCCTGAAGTTTAGCTGGCCTTGGATCTCGGCACCACCCTACTCTCATCTTTTGTTGCTTCCTGCCGTGCAGTAGAGTGATGGGTAGCCTTCCAGCCATCTTCTTGGTGAGGTGTTGAGGACCAACCCCTAGGGAGTGACAGAGAACTTTAGGAAGCTAACCTGGACTGTCTGCCTCCAGGCCTTAAGTGAGAGAGCCTTACACTTGTCTGTAAGCCACCGTCATTGGGGTGCCTGTCCCTTGCTGAATTCCCTGTCCCTTGCTGAATTCCCTGTCCCTTGCTGGATTCTGGTCCAGATGGTGGGCACACGCTGGGTTTCATTAGTAACAGAGGCTGACTTCTGTGGTGTCTGCATTCAGATCATGACTTTTTTTAAGCAACTGGAAAAAATCATGTGCTTAGCAAATGTTTGACTAATTAAAAAAATCAACTGAAAAGGCACATCTTATTCATTCATTTAATGCCAAGACTATCAGAGTTTTAGTGAGTGGAAACTAACAGCCACATCCCTCACTTTTTGTAAGCTACATGTTTCCAAATCCTAGAACTTGAGCTCCGACTCACTGACTTGTGGGACTTCTGTTTACAACTCACTTGCTCCTCTCTAAAGTAGATTGTCTTGTCAGGGCGCTGGAATGTGAGGAGGAAACAGGACAGAAGGACAGGACAGCATGAAAGCTCCAGCCAGCAGGCCTAGAACATCTCAGAATTCTTTGTTTGTTTATTTGTTTGTTTGTTTGTTTTTGTGAGACAGGGTTTCCCTGTGTAGCCTTGGCTCTCCTGGACTTGCTTTGTAGACCAGGCTGGCTTCAAACTAACTAAGAGCCACCTGCCTCTGCCTCCTGGAGTGCTGGGGTTACAGGTGTGGTGGAGCTGCTACACCTGGCTTGCGTCTTTAGAATTCTATATAAGGTTTTGTTGTATTTGAAGAGTTCAGGGCCAGAGAGGTGGCTCAGTGAGTAAAACACTTGCCACTCAAGCAAGAGGACTGAGTGTGGATTCCCAGCACCCACACCAACTGCCAAGCACCTCTGACACACCAGTGCTGGGAAGGAAGGCAGAGACAGGGGAATCACCGGGCCAGCCAAATCAACGAAGTCCAGGTTCACTGTGAGATGCTATCTCAAAGACTAATGTGAAGAGATTAAGGAAGGCTCTCAGCGTTGACCCCTGGCCTCCATATACAAGCATGCATGGATGCTAGGATCTTAAAAAGCAGGGCTTTTCAGTGTGCTTCTTTAGTCCCAGAACTTGGGAGGCAAAAGCAGGCAGATTTCTATCTCAACGTTACCCAAGGCTATAAAGTGGGGTCCTGTCTTAGAAACGAACAAAAACTGGACAGTGGCGTTGCCGGCCTTTAGTCGCAGCAGAAGCAGAGGAAGAGGCAGGCAGATCACTGAGTTCCAGGACAGCCTAGTCTATAGAATACACACTCTATAGAGTTACATAGAGAAACCCTGTCCTGTCGAGGGGGAGGGGAGCAGGGGAAGAGGGGGGGGGATGTGAGACAGGCAAAGTATAACAACAAAAATAGAACAACAACAAAGAAATCAGCAAAAACTGAAAAAGATAATCTATCATTCCTCTAGTTCTGACATTTTACAATTGGAAAGACTCCAACGTGGGCAGCACATGGCAGATTGTGGCAGTGCTGCAATCTGAGCCGATGGGAGTGCCATTGTCCTAGCGTTGTCATTAAAGGCAAAGCTGATTTACAGGAATAGACTCAAGATGGGAAGAGCACAGATCCAACGGGAAGGTGATAGCAGAACCTGGTGTGTTTAGATGCAGCGGTGGCTCATCTCAAGGACAAGTTCTCACAGGAGAGTGGACATTTGCTGGACAGGTGCATATCGAAGGCTGTATACTGATGCAGCTATGCACCACAACTGAACAGTACAGGTGGAAGCCCAGAGGTGCTGCCTCTCTTATACTAATGAAGCATTGATTAGGTATGGCAAGGCTGAGCTATGGGGAGTCTCACATGCAGTGCTGCTTGGGATGGGCCATCCTTCATGCATGCACACACACACACACACACACACACACACACACACACACACACACACGAGAGCAAGACCTGGAAACTAGCAAGGCCAGGGGACCAGAAGGCCCTGCTGTGGTCTTGTCTTTGCCTCTCTGTCAGGTCTTCCTTTCTGAGTCTGTCTCCCTTGCTATCTGTGAGTGCCTGCCTGCCCTGGATGCTCTCTAGAGCACCCCTAACTACAACTCCAGGTCCAATGTACAGTTCAGGGTGCATAGAGAAGGCTGGAGTGTTTCATTCCAGTTGGCGAGGGGTCACTGTAGAGGAAAAGTGACCCTGTGTGTCCCTCACCTAGGGGCTCAACACTGAGGAGCCCTCTGTGACTCAGACCTAATAGTATACTTGGCTTAGGTGTGACTTCATAAGCTCAGAACTGGCTTGGCAGAGAGCTGACTGATGTGATGGGCATGAGACTTCACCCTTCCACCAGCATCCAAGGGACTCCTCTGTCCTATTGCTCCTCTTTCCACCCCCCCTCTCCCCCCCCCCCCCGCCTCTTTCCCTCCCTCCTTCTCTCTCTCCTGAGACAGGGTTTCTCTGTGTAGCCTTGGCTGTCCTGGAACCCATTCTGTAGACCAGGCTGGCCTTGAACTCAGAGATCCGCCTGCCTCTGCCTCCTGATGTACATGACAACCCTGAAGGTCTGAGTTTAACCAACTTTTCCAGCATCTCACAGCTGGGCAATAGCACATCACAGTTTATACCGCACATGGGGATGGTTTTGTGCACTGTGTTGAAATGTTGATTTCTGTACCCAGAGATCTGGTTACAGTCTGGACTTTGGCATTGTCATTATTATGAAGCATCTCCTGTCTTGGTTTGCTGTAAACATTGTTCTCCACTACCTTCTGATTGATTAAATAAAGAGCTGAACAGCCAATAGCTGGGCAGGAGAGGAAAAGGCGGGACTTCCAGTGGTGGTGGGGGAGCGCAGCCAGGGCAAGGCCACTACTGTTGGGTTAGAATAGCTGAGTATCTGCCCAGCTATAGTGCATGAAGCTTTTAATAAATATAAAAGGTCTCCATGTCATTATTCAGAGCAGAGCGGGGAGGGGTGGGCATAGAATACCCTTACTTTTACATGGAAATTGGATGAACTGATGACGAATGTGTTTCTCAAAGCTGTATCTCTGTGGCCTGGCTGTGTGATGTGAACCAGGGCCGGGGTGGGTGGGTGGGGACTATGTGCTACATCCTGTCTGGGGTGAAGCTCCTCCCTCCCCGTAGCCTCCTGATGGGTAATGGGGAAACAACCCTGTTACCAAAATGCCATGTCCAGCTGCGGATATAGCTCAGTGGTAGAGCACTGGCCTAGAATGTGGGAGGCTCTGGGTCCCTGGACCCCCAGAATCTACACACACACGCACACGCACACCTCTGAGGAGTCCCCATCCATGCCTCACTTGGTTGCTGCTCCATAGCAATTCCTTAAGAAACAGGCCTGGCTAAAATCAGGCTTGGATGTGGAGAAAGAGGAACACTCCTTCATTGCTGGTGGGAATGCAAACTAGTACAACCACTTTGGAAATCTATCTGGTGCTTTCTCGGAAAAATGGAAATAGGGCTTCCCCAAGACCCAGCTATCCCACTCCTTGGAATATACCCAGAAAATGCTCCACCACACAACAGGGACATATGCTCAACCATGTTCATAGCAGCCTTATTCATAATAGCCAGAACATGGAAACAGCCTAAGTGTCCATCAATAGAAGAATGAATAAAGAAACTATGGTACATTTGCACTATGGAATACTACTCAGCTATTAAAAAACAAGGAATTCCTGAAATTTGTGGACAAGTGGATTGAACTAGAAATGAGCATAATGAGTGAGTTAACCCAGAAGCAGAAAGAGTCAAATGGTATATACTCACTTATATCAAGACACCAGCCCAAGGGGCATAACCCATGAAAGTCTTCACTTACCAGGAAAGTGGGTCAGAGGGGAGGACATCCTATTGGGACTTGAGGTGAGAGAAGCATGGGAGAATGTGGAAAGAGAAGGATCCAGAGGGTTCTGGAAAACTACAAGAAGAACATTATGACTGGCGGATCTGGGCCCAGGGGTTCTGCTCAAACTATGGCATCAGCCAAGGACAATATGGACAGTGAACTTCGAACCCCTACCCAGATCTAGCCAATGGACAGGACATTCTCCACAACTGAGTGGAGAGTGGGGTCTGACTTTCAAATGAACTCTGGTGCCCCACTTTTGATCACATCCCCTTGATGGGGAGGCCTGGTGGCACTCAGAGGAAGGATAGCAGGCTACCAAGAAGGGACTTGATACCCTATGAGCATATACAGGGGGAAGAGGTCCCCCTCAGTCACAGACATAGGGGAGGGGAGTAGCGGGAAAGCGAGAGGGAGGGAGGAATGGGAGGATACAAGGGATGGGCTAACAATTGAGATGTAATATGAATAAATTAATAAAATATTTTTTTAAAAAAGAAAAAGAAACAGGCCTGTTCTCAGGCGATTCTGGGTGGGCATGTGCAGGTAGGGTGGGCAGGCCTGCAGTCTAGCCAAGTTTGTCTCTTGAGGTGCGGCCAGCCTGGAAGCCTCTCTGGAGGCTGGTCTCCAGCCCTCCCTATCAGAAGAGAGAACTGTCCACCTGGCAAGGCTGTCAGCTGCAGTTAGAAGGCACCATCTTCACACTCCAGCAGCCCCAGCTGCCCCGTTAGCTCCTCAGGGAGGTGTCTTTGGAGGTTTGCATCAGCAGTTCTCTGCTCTGGTGCGCAGTAAGGACGCCAGAGAGCTTTCAAATGAAGACAGCGCCCTGCCTTAGCCCTTATCTCTCTCCACAAATCAGAGTCCAGGGCCTTAGTTCCAGACTAAGCTGACTCCCCACCCTCAGGCTCCCATCTCTTGGATTCCTGTTAAGAAATGCCAGGTTCACTCTGATGTCTGCACTTCTGGTTAAGCCTTGACCTCGACGAAAGCAAGGCTCAGCCTCTTCTCTAGCAGCAATTTAATAATGTATAGTGAATAAAACCAAATCGAAATAACTTAGAATTCAGAACTTTGACCTCAAACAACTCTGTTTGCAAATTAAAAATTAAGGAGTAGTTTATGTGTCTATGTGCGGGTTTCATAATTGGAAACCACATTCATCAATAGCTCCTGTAATTTTTGCGTAAACACTATGGAGGGGGGAAAAGCCTACCACCTAGCTTTAACCTTGGGCAAGCTAAATAAACTGAGCCTATTTCCTCATCTTTATCCTTTTGTTTTGTCTTGTTTTCCCGTGTGTGTATGTGTGTGTGTGTGTGTGTGTGTGTATGTGTGTGTGTGTGTGTGTGTGTGCGCGCAAGTGCGTGCGTGCGTATGTGAGTGTGTGCATGCGTGTGTGTGTGTGTGTGTGTGTGTGTGTGCTCATGTGAGTGGTGTGTACGCCTGTGCATGTGCATGGACACCGCAGGAACACTCAGAACAAACAATGATTGTTATGCTCGGCTTCCTCAGAACCGGGATGACAGACCATCCTCACTGCACCCAGTCGTTTTTTTTTTTTAATAAAAAAAAAGTTTATTACATGAGATAAGTAAAAGATGTATTAATCATTACATTAAAACATTTTGTAAATTAAAAATGCAACCATTGCATTAGAAACCAGTGAGCTGGTATGCCAATTCAGGCATCATGAGATAGTTTTTAAAGTTAATCTTATGTAAACAGCGATTGCAATTTTAGTTATTAATCTTGAGAATGTAAGTTAAGGATACATGAAGCAATTGTCCACTGACATTTAAAGGAGGGAAATATATTTTTGTTGTTTGTTTTTATTTTTTAAACATTTTTTTATTTTTTCACATAGACGTTTACCGGTGTTTTTTATTCTCTTGTGAGGGAGGCTGGTGTTCGCTATTGGACTCAAGTCCTCTTGCTCCTGTGGAAGCGCTGAGCCATCTCCCCAGCTCAAGTCTGTTTGCTTTTCATCTTGCAACAGGGCTGACAGGGCCTTCCCTTTCAATGTTCTTAATGAAACAGCTTTAGCGGTTAGCACATTCTCTGACCCACAGCGAGGACTCTGTAATGCTTGTTACAATGCTCGTGTTACAAAGGGTACATTGAGGGTCAAATCGCTGAAGTCAATTGTCCAAGATCCCGTAACACTCAGCCTCACGCCACGTACTTCTGACTCCACCGATATCCCTGCATACACTAGGTTGAAGTGTCCCTTGTTTGAGGCAAGAAGAGGCAGGGAATCGATTTCCCAGATGGGAAAATTCATGACTAAGAAAGGTGATTTCCCTGGAAGTTACACAGACTGAGGAACTCTGGGATTGATGCGGGGCGGGGGGGGGGGGGGGAGAGGTGGAGGAGGTGGGGGCGCGTTTGGCAGTATTCAACCTTCCCCAGAACCTCTGCTCCAGAGAGGGCGAACTGTGCACCTTCACCAAAGCCACTTCCTCTTCTAATACCTCGGTTTCTTCCTCTGTTGACTAGGGGACACACAGAGTGAGCAGCAGGTCTTCACCAGCTCTGGCCAGAAACACATGCGCACTGCAACCTCTTTTCTCTGGAGCATCCACGCTGAGCACAAGGACGGGAGATAATAAATCATCGCTCCCTACCCAGAATTCCTCACTCTCCAAGGAGCTGGGAAAGATGAGCTCGCTCAGGGGACCTAGGCCGGTAACAGACTCCCAGGCTGCCTGGCTCATTTACGCACGTCCTGAGCTGGGGTGCCCTGGGGACCCCCTTTCAGGAGATGAGGTTCTGACTCTTCCTCCTGAGCGTTCTGCCAGGTGGTAAAATACACGCTAACGAGTCTCTGGCTTCACTTATGTTCCAGTGTCTCTCTCAGTGGTCTTGCCAGCAACGCAGCACGGTTCTTCCAGGAACGCGAGGCCCGAACTTCATCCAAAACTAGATCCACAAAGAAACTAGGCAGAATGTATTTTAAAATCAGACGGGAACGCGACAGCAGAAAGGAGCCCATGACCAAAACGAACTCAAAAGATTTAAACTAGCTATCCCTGAGTGGTGATTTATTTTTATTTATTTACTTATTTATGTATTTTCTCTGTTGTTCTAGGATGGAGGCTCGGGGGCAGGGCAGAGAAAATGAGAATTAACCTCTTTTTCAAATAGAGGTTTGGTTTTTGTGATTTTTTGTGTGTTTTTGTGTTTTTTGTTTTTTGTTTTTTACTTTTATTGAGTGTCTATGATTCACATGTCTTGCACCAAAATCCCTCTCCTACCCCCAGTAAAATAAAACAAACAGCCAAACAAAAAAATCTTGTCACAGAAGCTGTAGTGTATCACACAGTATAGCCTTTCGTCCACATATGTTTACTTTCAAATGTTCACGGGTCTGGTTGGAGGCCTACACTATCATTACCGGGACCTCACTGGGACTGATGTCGGATATCACACTTGTTGTGTGTCAAGGAGATTCTTAATCTTTGAATCTGCAGGTCCAGCCCCTTCATGTGTTCTAGCAGGTCATACATGGGGTAGATGTTGGGGTGAGGTTCACTTAGAGCCCTGGATCAGAGCCTGCTCCCTTGTCCTCAGGGCAGGGCCCACTCTCCCGCACCCATGTCATCAGGGCAGGGCCCACTCTCCTGCTCCCATGTCCTCACCTGTCCGTGGTCCCATGGTCCTGAGGTGGGAGGGCACAGACCATCCACCCGACAGGATTTCTTTCTTTCTGGGACACACCAGCACTGTTTTTTGGAGCTCTCTATATGGTCCTTTGGTGGCTGTACAGTCACTGCTGTTCTGTGGATCAGGCAGTGTGTAATCTTGGATGATCTCAGCTTGGGTATTTCTAATACATTGCACTAAGTGTTTCCTCCCAATCAGGTCGCTCTTCAAGTGAACATTTCTGTGTGGCTCGGGAACACAATCATCTTCCTCAGAATGCATTGAGGACCTCATCTTTCAAACCCCGAGGACCTGGGCCTGCCACAGACTTGTGCCCGCCTGTGGTTTTTTTTTTTTTTTTTAAGTTTATCCAAGCAGGAGTTAACACAGAAGTGAAGTACCTCCATTTTTATTTATTTGTTTGTTTGTTTATTATTTTCATTGCCCTTGGAATCGTCAGCTCCAGAGGACAGGCAAGACTTAGCAGGCCCAGACCTTGGACTCACAGGCCAAAACTAGAAGTTGCCAGCCCACCTCTTTCACCTGAGACCACCTACACATCCATCCCACTAATAAGCTTTCCTCCCCTCCCCAACACCCTACAGAGGAAACTCCACTGCCTGCATTGGCCAGGTGCTAGCTTAGTTGTTTAGGGGCTAAGATGTTTTTAGGTCTAGATAGATGTTTTATGTTGATAATGATGAGATATGATAGATATGGATTTGCATTCAGAATTTTAGACTCACCAAGATAGGAAAGATGTTTTCTTCAAGGCTGCCAAATACAAATAGCCAAAACATACAAATTATATGAATGTAACATGTATATAATTGCTGATTGTTTTTGTGGTTCTTCTTGCTGTAGGTAGTTTATTGTATATATGTAATAATATAAATGCATGTATAAAAATATTCAATAAATATATTGTTAAAAAGAAAAAAACGTAAGTGCTTGCTATTATTGTTTGCCTTGCACACATGAGGTTGCTGAAGCTTAAAGAGATAAAACAACATATCCAAGGTCATACAACCAGAAAAGAGCAGAGCCAAGATCTGAACCCAGAGCTGTTTCACCTCAGTATCTGTACCCTTTCTTCTATGCATCGTTTCTTAGCAAACACAGGAACACAGGGTACATGGACTGTGTATTTCTAAAGTTTTGTTTGCCAAATTGTAGCCCTTGGAAGGATTGTCTTGTCCCCTCATATCTAGAGCTTAGAACAGCTTCTCTGGATGACATATTCATCCTCCAAGACCCACTGGACAATTCACCCATCTTCCTCATCTTCCTCTCCAGTCATATCTCTCTCTCTCTCTCTCTCTCTCTCTCTCTCTCTCTCTCTCTCTCTCTCTCTGTCAGAGCCAGAATTTTAAAGTGTTCCCTACAGTCTCTGCCATTAGCTTCCTGACACATATTTCACTCCTTACCCCACCAGAAATATCCCTGTAGAACAGTAACTTCTCCATCATGGTCCAGTGGGCATGCATCCTTCTAGAAGCATCTAACTCCTTGAAATCCTGTCCCTGCGGCTCCTAGGACTCCAGGATTAGTTTTATTTTGTTATGTTTTTCTCTGGATGTTTCCTTTGGTTCCATTTGTTTGTTGATTTTTGACAGAAGCTCTCCTCAGTAGCCCAGGCTGGCCTTGAACACCCAATTTTCCTGACCCTGACTCTGCCTCTAGAGTTCTGGGATTACAAGCTTGTGACACTATGCCAACAATACAGTTCCTTTTTAGCCACTCTGCCACTGATCCCCAGTGAATCCACGTTCCCCAGGGTTCTGGTGTGGCCTCTCTTCTCATAGCCCTCTTTCTTTCTTTCTTTCTTTTCTTTTCTTTCTTTCTTTTTTTTTTATTTTTTTTTTAATTTTTTTTTTATTTTTTATTTTTATTTTTTTTTGGTTTTTCGAGACAGGGTCTCTCTGTGTTAGCCTTGGCTGTCCTGAACTCACTTTGTAGACCAGATAGCCCTCTTGCCTTACTCCTGGTAACTTACTCACCCGATTTTCCCAAAGTTCCACCTCTGCTTAGGCTTGCCACTGAGGGAGACTAAGTCAGCGGTCCCTCCTACAAATCCGTCACCCTTCCTGGGTAACAAACAAAACGCAATGGCACTTTGGTCACCCAGACATGGAAGCCTCCTTCAACCTCAGCTCCATCACGTTTGACCTAGCACAAACCGTCATCCCTTGTACTCCTTAGTAGTGTCTTTACTTGTCTGTTTCCCTGTCACAATCAGCATTTAGTTTCAGGGCTTCCCTGTGGTCCCCAATTGTCCTCTTCCTTATTAGAATCTCGCCTCCCTCAGCCTGGCTTCTCCCCGAGAGCTGGGAGAAACTCTCAAAATCTGCGTGTCTGACCACCCCTCTTCTGCTTTAAACGCCCTGAGTAGGTTCTTCCTGAACCCAAACTCATGGCCGTGACTCATGGGACTCTGCATCACACAGCCCCTCCTTTTGGCACCCTTCCCCTGCCCACTCCTGTGTTCCGTGCTCTAAACCTAGTAAAACAGACTGCAGTTCCCAGAGCCTGCCAAGTTCTCTACCCTGAAACAGCTTTGCACTCAATGTTCCCTCTGCTCGGACAGCCTTCCCCTAACCCCGTTAAGCTGCAGGCTTCAATTCCAATATATTAGCTTATAGGAAGGATTCCTTCTGCCTCAGTCCTCGGTACACTGTCTTCGGGGTCACCATCGTCACCACACCTTTTATTCTATGGCACCCAGGGCCCTGCCCTATGATGCCACATGTACCAGGCCTCAGAGGACCAGATACAGGCCTTTTGTCATCTTTGCACTTGCAGTGTGCCTCATACTTCTGGAAACCACGGCCTATAGAAGATGCTCAATGAATGTCAGTCTGACGGTGCACTTCTCTAATCCGAACACTGTGAAAGCTGTAAGCGTGCGTATGAAGACACCAGCTTGGACTACGTAAAACTCTGTCTCAAAAAAACAAAAGCTCAGTGAAAGAATGGGCGAGAAAAAGTGAATGGATAGGCGGATTCAAATGAATATGCAGATAATTGGAAAGTGGGTGGCAAACGAAATTAAGGAAGTTGTCCAACCATTCCCCTCCCCTTTTCCAACTCCCAGTTCCTCCAGGATTGGAAATAATATTCATGAAAAAGAACCTCTGCTAAACTAAATTCTGCATGCGACCGAGGGAGAGCACACCCGAGAGACAGTAGGTGTGTCCAGGTTGGTTCAAGAAATTCAGAAAATGGTGGCTTCTAGTTAAAGCTGTTTTCTACATTCATATTCTAAAGAGATGCTGAGGGCAGCGCTATTACCCAGTGGCCAAACAGTCCACTTGAGCACAGGTCATACTCCATACCAAGGCACAGAATCCCTGACAAGAATTTTCTAAAAATATCTAAGCATCTGTTTTGTTGCTGTTTGGTTAGTTGGTTAATTTTTTTTTGGGTTTTTTAAAGATAGGCTCTCATGTGGCCCAGGCTAGCCTCCAATTGGCCAACAATCATCTTGACCTGATCTTCCTACCTCCATCTCCCAAGTGCTGAGATCATGGGTATGTGTTGCTATATCCAGCTTTAACAAACAAATAACCAACCACTGTTGGTTAATCAGTATTTTTGAGAAACAGAAAGATGTTCAAAATTACAGTCAAGATCTGTCCTGGGGCCAGGACATTAAGGAAACCTGCCAGCTCCAACCATAGCCATGGGGATAAATGGTCCAAAATCCTACCAACTCAGACACTGTGCCTCCTCTTCCAGAAGTTGACCTTGCGTAGGACACACATCCCCTTACCTCCTCTTTTAGCTCACCCTCATGGCAACCCTAGGAGGGAGGTAGCTGAAGGAGCCCAAGAGATTTGATCCCATAAGCAGACTAAGAAAATGAGTTGATACAAAGGAAGAGACCAGGAACCGAGGCAAAACTCATGCCAGGTCCTCTTTCTGTAGTCTAGTCTGGAGGCTAGAGAAAGAAAATAGATGCTGCGCTTCCCTCCAGGGCTGCTGGTGAGAGCGCACCTTCCTCCTGGACAATATGCACCACGCAACATGTGTGATATAAGGTTTATTGTAAACATGTGGGGAGAGAAGGAAGGGGGGAGGGGTGCCCTAGGGGGACAGAGGGAGAGTAAGAGGATGTAAGAGAGAGATAATGTGGCAGATTGGCCCCTTTATAGCCTGGCACATACCTGGCATTGGTAAGTGACGATGTTGTAGGTTGCTAAGCAACCTACAGGCAGCCGCCCATATGCTAACACCTCCTCTTTCTGCTTTCTCTGGCTCATGACCTGTCACCTGCCCTGGGAAACTTCATTTCTAGATCCACAAGGACCAGTCGCTGTCTTAGGTCTTTGCGTCTACTGTTACCTGGGTCTGGAAGACTTTCCATGAGGAGCTGTGTCTAACTGTTCTGGCTTCTGTTCCAACATTAGCTCAAGACACCCTTCTGACACACTTGTGCTAAGTTGCCCAACACTCGCCACCCACTCCTTTCACACACCGCCTCCTCATTCTGTGTCTGGAGGATAAGACACAGAGAGAGTCAGCATGGCTCCTGAAAGTTTCAAGTGTCCTCTTGCTATACTTTGCCGTGTTCCTTAAAAGCCCCTGTGTTAATGGTGGTCCCCAGCCCACAGCACTGTCAAGAGGTGGCAGGGCCTGGGAACGGGGTGTTAAGTCATTGGGGGCATAGGCTTAAAAGAAATTATATGGCCTCGGTCTCTTCCCTTTTTTGGTGCCAAGGCCAGGAGGCAAACACCTTTGTTATATGCTGTGCCCACCTCATGTTGCTTCATCCACTGCAGCAAAGAAGTGAGGCCAAACAACCAGGAATAAATCCCCCCAAACTGTGAGCCAAAATAAATGGTTTCTTTTCATGAGCTGTTTGTCTCAGGTGTTTTGTTTTTATTTTTGGTTTTTTCCGGTCTTAGAAAGTTAATCCACCACTCAGATTTTATCATCTGCAACTGGATATTTTCTTAGGATTTTATGTTTAAAAACATGATGTTGGAGTGGGGAGCGGTGGCACATCCCAGTAATCCCAGCACTCGGGAGGCAGAGGCAGGCGGATCAATGTGAGTTCGAAGCCAGCCTGGTCTACAAAGTGAGTCAGGAGAGCCAAGGCTACACAGAGAAACCCTGTCTTAAAAAACAAACAAACAAAGAAACAAATGAAACCATGATGTTGGTCTCTCAGCAAGGAGACCTGACAGCACTGGTCTCCATTGGTCTCATAAGCAAATCCTGTTCTGATAGTTACAGTTGCACTGTGCTTTTGTTGACATTATGAGTATAGTGGCTGTTCAACTTAACGTGGTGTTGGGACTCTTACTTGTTCACCACAATCTGTTCTCTTCTTCCTTTATCACAAAACAAACAAACAAACAAACAAACAAAAACAAAAAACAAACAAACAAACAAAAACCAGCCACCTTCCCAGACATAATCACAATCTTCGTAACGGCCATGGGTGAATCCAGGGACCCAGTGATGATTAAGATGCTGAAAATAATTGCACCGTCAGCCATAACCAGGGCATCCATATCACTCTGCCCCTGGGGTTTGAGGATCTCATGGGTCATGGAGTAGAAAGAACAAGTAAGTGCAGGAACATAGGGAAAGGGGCTGTGCCAGGCTGCCTTCTGGGCACAACCTCGCAGCAGCTGTGGCGGCTTACCTCAAGTCTGCTCCCTATTATCAGATGATCATGGACAAGAAGGGGCTCACGGGGCCCTGCTCCTCTCTGCTGAGCTGTTAGAAACTGTCGGGTTCTGGGGGCGATCATTGTCTTCCGTTGTGTACCACAGGCTCCAGTGAAAGCTCCAAATCCATGGTCACACAGGTGATCCTGGTTAAACACAATGGGTTTCCAAACAAACAACAAAGCAAGTGATGAAAGTAGCAAGAAAGTGGTGAAAGGGGCTTGTGGAGAGAAAGGTGGCTGATAGGAGCGGAAGAGAGAGTACAGGATGTACTCTATGTATTTATGAAATTCTCAGAGGACAAGCACAATGCTATTTAAACAATAGCCGGGTTCATATTGCTCTGTGGGGTTTTTATTTGGGTTTTTGTTTGTCTCTGTTTTCCTATTAAAAGGCTACCTTTCCCAGTCCCCTTGCTTCTTGAATAGTCATATGACTTAAGTAACAATCAGTGGATAATGAATTGAGTAATTAACCCCCCCAAATTGTGTCCTGAGAAGAAAGGGAGCAGCCTGCACACCCCCTGTCCTTTTCCCTCTCATCTGAATGTAAAGAGAGGACATGACAATCCTCTTTGGTCCTGCTGACACCCACAGATCTGCAGTAGAGCAGCCAGGTAGAAAGACCCAGATTCCTGACACCAGAGGGCTGCCAATCCAGCCCGAGACTGCTCCACTTCCAGATTGTTGTATGAGAAGGAAATTAGATTCTCTCTTGCTCGAGCCGTGATCATCTGATTGCCTGTTATGGCAGTCAACCTGAAACCTAATAGAATCTGAAATTACCATATTTATTTGCTTACTGTATATTGTTTCCTATCGCCTCCGGAGTACAAGTTCTAAGAGGGTAGGAACCTCGGTTTATAACACAGATACAGCAGGCAGTAAGGATGAGTCGGACAATTCGTATTTGCCGCATGACTGGGTATATGAAAGCATAAGTGAGTTGTTTGTTTTCATTGGCTGAGTTTCTGCCCGGACTTTGCCCGCTCCCCAGCCTTCCCTCCCTGGGAGTCTGACCTCATCAACAGATCTCTAGGTACTTACTCCCTTGATCTTATAGTAGAGTTTTCCTGCCTTTTCCTTGATGCTTTGAACACTCAGATCAGTTTGGGAAAGGCTTTTAACACAAGGCCACAGTTCAGAGTCCTCTGAGATATCAGATAGCATCTGGTTCTTCTTTGGGTCATCACCATGGTGCTAGGTTTCTTCCCTTTCATGGTGAACTATCAAAACATGAAAACTCAGGTTATCAGCTGTGCCATCTGCCAGGCCTTCCTCTCACCTCCCAGGGGTCTTGCAGAACTCTTCTGGCTGACTTGGGGGTGATGTATGGCCACGGGCTTAAAAACACATCTGCCTTGGTTTAAAAGTTGTTGCCATCTGATAGAAATATATGCCGTAGCACTGTTAGAATTTTACATTTTTTTTATGGCCGCCACATCCCATTTTAAAAAAAGCAAATAGATGGAACTGAAAGGCTTTTTATGCTAAATGAAATGAGCCAGCCGTGGAAAAATAAATATTGCACTTTCTCGTTCCTATGTGAACACTAGGGAAAAAGAACCTGACCTAATGGAAGAAGAGAGCTCATTGGTGAGCGTCAGACAGCAGGAGAGGGGTGGGGGAGGCAAAGGGGGAGGTTGAGCAAGGAGAAGCAAGACCCAGTTAGACAGGCGGACTCGGTACTGCTGTTCTATAACACTCCGGGTAACTATGGTTACAACAACTTACAAACGTATTTCGTAAAGGATTAGAAGAGAGAATTTCACAGGCTCCAACTGCAAAGACATGGTCAATGTTTAAGAAGCTATAAACGTTAATTATCCCCTACTTGATCATGCTATGCATGTGTCAACTTATTGCACCGGGCTCCATGATTATGTATAATTATCATGTCTCAATTAAAAACCTCAAGACCCATGGAATTTTTTTCTTAAAAGTAAGAAAGAAACTGTTGCGATTAATTGTAATAGTATAATTATTTTCTGTTTGGCATCTCATTTAGTTGCCTTGAAAAATAACAAAATAATCTACTGTTATCTTTTTTTCCCCCCATTCTAAGTATTTTTTGTACTTAGAGCACCTTTCAATTCAGAGTGACTGCTCTTCAAGGACTTACCGACCAGAGGTAAGCTCTAAATATTTGCTAGACGTGCATAAACTCAAATACTTAAGCGTCCAGGGGATTGCTATGTGGCTGGTTAGCTATCATATTGGATAGTGTAAGTCTAAAAGAAAAGGTGTAATTCAACACTATTTAATCATAGTGCAATTCAGTACAGTGTTCAAGGCCCAGACTAGTCTCCACGACAGTCGGACCTTCGGTTCCCTCCTCTGCAAAATGGAGCTGATTACACCAACCTCACAGTTTGAACACAATTACAGAGCTAACATGAGAGAAAATGTGT
Organism: Acomys minous; assembly: GCF_964271855.1. NCBI lineage: Eukaryota > Metazoa > Chordata > Mammalia > Rodentia > Muridae > Acomys > Acomys minous. The sequence continues at coordinate 96,851,771 of NC_140492.1, read as the reverse complement.
TCACTGTGCTTTTTGAGACACACACACACACATATATATATGTATATATACATCCTGCAGAAATATTGTACAGTACCCCTACAAGTGTGTAACATTCTTGCCAGTTTCAAAACCCCAAAGCAAGTTCTAATTCCTTATTTTTGCGTAAGACGAAAGAAGAGCTCACTTTCTCCTGTTGGCCTCTGCTTCTTTCCCTGTCCTCAGACCTGGGAGGAATTTGGGTAGAACACACTAGGGTGAGAGCACTCGGCTGTACATTGTTACGAATCAGTGAGCAGTGGCTTTGGCACATCTCCTCTTGAAAGGTTAAACTGAAATCTGATGCAGCACCAACCAGGGCTTTGCCTTTAAACTATAGGGATGACTCTTCTCTCTGTTAAGTGGGAGGCCAAGAAAGCAAACTCGTAGCCGGTCCAGCCTCTTGGACATTTCTGCCTAAGAACCAGATCCAGACCCTGGGCACGAGCAATGCCCTCACTCACACATGAGTGCTATATGAATGCCGGTCCCCGCAGTGCCTTGCATGTAACTAGACCGCTTAAGCCAAACTCTTCAAAAGTATGGTGTAGACCACAGCTCTCCTCTTCCACGGACAAAAACACAGTTGGGAGGCTGCAGCAAATTCCTGCCTGAGGTCACATGTCTCTGAGCTGATTAAATAAACAAGGCTTAATTAAATTAGACCAGGATCAGAATCAGCCTGTGCTATGCTGGCCCAGCAGAGTCCCTTATGACGCTCTCATTTCCATAAGTGAATGATTGTCTGTCTGCTTTGGGGTTTGTCCTGCAGAACAAGAGACCTTGGCTGGGGTAGAGGTGTCTTGCTAGACTCAGCCGTCAAGGGGAGAGCAGTTATGGGGTACTTTTACTCAGAGGACCAGGAGAGTCTAGAAGCTTTAATTTGTAAGGGGCTGGGGCAGGGGGTGGTGTTCAGCATCACATGCTATTTATTGCCCAGCACAGAAGTGTGCTGGGGGGCTGTTAGTTTTAGGGTTGAATACATGTTGACTATAAAATAAATATATTATTAGAATTAATTTCACCAGCTTCATTTTGCTTTTGAAAAACTGTTGAGACCTAATAATTATGCCTAGTTACGGGCTACAGTGCATTAAACTGCTGCATATTGCCTATGATGATCAAATGGGAGTAACTAGCATTTACAGCAACTTAAAGTTGTGTCATTTCTTTGCATTTTAGAGCCATGGCATTTAAAGCCACGGGGTGCTGTAGCTCAGAGACAGCTTGTGGGAGATTTTTGGGAGAAAGAGTGAGAAAGAGGCAGGCACTGGACCAAGACTGAGCCAAAGCTGAAAACTCAGCCCCAACTGAGCCCCAGAGCCAGACTTGGAATGGGGGAAGGGCAGCTGTTGGCAGGAGTCAGCCAGGAGAAGGAAAGCACCTGTTCAATCTAGCCTTCTGGGAAGAAGAGATAGTGAGAGGCAGCTGTGCAAACCCTATGGCGCAGCTAGCGTGCCCCTGCTCAGCAGGGCAAGCTCCCTCTGCCTCCACAAGCCAAGCCTAGAGGCCATGGGACTGGGCTCTGCACCGAAGGCCAGCACCGCCTGGTGCGGTTGGTTCCCTACAGCCCTGTTTATTATGGCTATGTGAGCACCTGTGCTAGAGCCGAGGCTATGGGAGATGGCCAGGTCCTCTTAGTGCATGCCTCCATCCAAATTGTAGGTCAGGAACAGAGCTGTTCAAAACAGCTTGCTTTTTTTGTCTTCAGCAAGCAAGGGTCAGTTACACATTATGGAACCGGGAGTGTAAGGGAGGGGAGGGGCTATCTCATTCTTCTCTCTTTCCCGGGCGTGCATCTTTGCTCTCTTAGTCTTTTGTGGGAAAGGGAAGGACAAGGAAGTGAATTGCGCAGGTTGCCGGTTCCAGTGGAACATTTTTGGGGAAGGAAGTTGAAACCAACGGGCAAGCTGAGGCTTTCATTCATCCAAGCCGTTGTCACTTCCATTAGCCCAGAGGGTTTGTGTGTGTGTGTGTGTGTGTGTGTGTGTGTGTGTGTGTGTGTCTGTGTGTCTCTGTGTGTGTGTGTGTGTGTGTGTGTGTGTGTCTGTGTGTGTGTGTGTGTGTGTCTGTGTGTCTGTGTGTGTGTGTCTCTGTGTGTGTGTGTGTGTCTGTGTGTGTGTGTGTCTGTGTGTGTGTGTGTGTGTCTGTGTGTGTGTGTGTGTCTGTGTGTGTGTGTCTGTGTGTCTGTGTGTGTGTCTGTGTGATCCATCACTATGCCCTGTGGGTGCCACTGACACTGCTGACAGTGTTGTTTTCTGCATTCATACTAACCCTCATCAGCAGGACGTGTGCGCAAATTTCTTCCAGCTCTCATGCTTACGTTATCTTGCAGACTCCTCGAACCGCACACAATGGCTGTCATTTATCTTGTCTCTCATGGCCCTCAAACTTGTAGCAAATAGCTGCAGGCCCTGCTCACCTTCTTCCTCCTCCAGGCCCTAAACTGAGCCTGCAGTGTCTTCTATCAGCGTTCTGAGACCGGTAGACAGTTTTCTTGTTCCTCTGATCAAGAGCTACCTGTTCAATGACGCTTTCAAGATGACTTCTGCAGGGCCTTTCGCTCCAGCCTCTCCCAAGTCCCTAGGGTAGTTAGGACCAAATGAGAAAGCGCGGCCACTAGACATTGTAGGGACTCTACCTTCTAGAAAAGTGGCATATGTCATGGTTTTCCCTGCATTTACAGAGCCACGCTAAGTGGCAGACGCCACAGCCAGTTTTATCTCTTCTCCAGACAATTCTGGCAAAAGACTTAACATTTTAAAGTCGTAAGCAGATGGGGGAGAGCATTAAGTAGGAGCTGCGCAGAGGAGACAAAGGAGAAGGTAAAAAAAACAATATTCGATGAGTGTGGAGAACGGGGTCGAGACAGGGTCACTAACTGAAAACCCGTGTGTGAAGCATTCTCCTGATGTTGCCCTCCAACAGCCCAGCTTGACAAACACCTGATCAGATGTCTACATCCAACTTTAAAAAGGAAAAGTCTTTTTTTAAAAAAAGATTTATTTATTACTTATACAATATTCTGCCCACACATGTGCCTGCCCACCACAAGAAGGGCACCAGATCTCACTACAGGTGGTTGTGAGCCACCATGTGGCTGCTGGGAATTGAACTCGGGGACCTTCGGAAGAACAGATGGTGCTCTTAACCTCTGAGCCATCTCTCCAGCCCGGAAAAGTCTTAAAATAAAACTGAAGTTTGTTTTTACAAGATGCAGGCCCTACAGATCCAAAGCTGCAGGGTCTCCACGACACAGGGCAACAACAGGACATCTGAGAGGAGTCCCAGTGAAGATCCAGTATAGACAGTGTAGCAGAGGCCTGAGGCCTCGAACCAGACCAAAGACTCATGGCAATGAACATTTACAAGTAAAAAAGTGCAGACAAAGGGGACTGCTGGGTGACACACTGCAGCTTCCACACAAGATTTCTTTTTCTTTTCTTTTTCTTTTTTCCTTCAACTTTTCAATGTTCTGCACAACTTTGTAAAGTTGCAAGGATGGAGGGTGGGTGCAAAGAACGGGGAGATGTGTGGAATTGGGGTGCATTATGTAACATTCACAAATAATCAATTAAAAATTTTTTTCTAAAGAATAGGTCTGTATTCTTAAAAAATATGTAGACCCTTAAGACTAAGAGGGGAAAGTGGGAGGAAAGAGAAGAGGTGCATGGGGCATTTCACTAGTAGATTTCCCAGAAAGATGCTGAGGAAGGGACAGCAAGGCAGGCAGGTGACAGTGAGAAACTGAGACTAAGTCCCAGGGTGGAAAGAGACTCACATCCATGTAGAAATGTCATGGGAGGCTCAGAGCACTCCATTCTAAGAGCCTCTGTGTAAGCGCACCAACCACTGGGACGTTTGGAAGACCAGGAACAAAAATACAATCCTAAATGCACCCAGAGGAAGGAAGAGTGGACTGTGGCCTGAAAGGTACAGATGTCTCCACACACATGGCGTTGTATGGGAGAGCGTCTTCCACTTACTATGATTTCTTAGCTTCAGAGTGGTATGAATCAGCACTCACACTCAGGATAAGTCGTGCTTCAAATACCCATCTGTACCCAGACAACCGTTCTATTTTTTCCACTTTTCAATACTTCCCTCGTTATAAAATAGGTTGTTGTCAGATGACTTGGCCCAACTGCAGCTAATGTAAATGTTCCACACACCTTGCAAGTCGGCCATGATGTTCAGATGTTCAGTATGTTAGGTTTACTAGACACAATTACTTAACTTGCCATGGTTTCATTTCATAATGATTGCAGCAGTTGCTGCTGCTGCTGCTGCTGCTGTTGCTGTTCTAGGATATGGCCCTATATAAGATGAAGAGCATGTGTCCATGGGACAGAAACGCCCTGGGAAGATACTGACTAACCACTTCCTGATGGGAAAAATGCCTTCTGTAAGGCTAGGGAACTAGGCAGAGAAAGTGCACGTGAGGAAACAGGAATAGAGTCAAGGTCACAAGGAACAGCTTGGCTCAAGTACAGCTGTCACCATTACTGGGCCCTGCCTGTAACATCCAGCAGTGCCACTGCTCTGTTTCAACTGAACTCTATGGCGAAGGGGGAGGGGGAATGGGAGGTGCTTTTGAGCCTCACACTCTGGGCTCAGAATTTCACATGAAGCATTCAACTGACTAAACCTGGGCACATACCACTACCCAACCATTTGGCCTTCTGCAAGGGAGCTGTACCCTCACCATCACTTTCCCAAAGGTGAATTATTTAGGCTTCAGATGCCCAAGTAGTAAATGGTTACTCCGTCCCACTTCCTGAACATCCGCTACTGTTATGTTCACTGTTCTAAAACACTCATTCTGATTCCTATATCTATCACATGCTACTTATCCCTTTGAGAACTTTCTTTCTTTTTTTTTTTTTTTTAAGATTTTTATTTTATTATTCATACATTGCTCTGCTGAATGTGTGCCTGCATGTACAGCTGCAGGCCAGAAGAGGGCACCAGATCACACTATAGATGGTTGTGAGCCACCATGTGGTTGCTGGGAATTGAACTCAAGACCTTTGGAAGAACAAACAGTGCTCTTAACCTCTGAGCCATCTCTCCAGCCCCTGTTTTAGCTTTTCAAGGCACGGTTTCCCTGTGTAGCCCTGGCTGTCCTGGAATTCACTCTGTAGACCAGGCTGGCCTCGAACTCAGAGATCCGCCTGCCTCCGCCTCCCGAGTGCTGGGATTAAAGGTGTGTGCCACCATGGCCCCTCAGACTCTCACCAATGTCAACAACTCAAGAATTTCTAGGTGACGTCCACTTTTACCCATTTTGGCTTTAGTATAATATCATGCTGATTTTTGTCCCTTGTAAGTTAACATACCCTCCACTCTGCACAACAATGGGAAAAAGAGGAAGGGACAATCACACACACACACACACACACACACACACACACACGCACACACACACGCACACACTGTGGTGATTCGAATGAAAATGGTCCAATAGACCATTAGGGAGAGGCATGATGAGGAGATGTGGCCTTGTTGGAGGAAGTGTGTCACTGGAGGCGGGCTTTGAGGGTTCAGAAACTCTCTTCCTGCTGCCTGCTGGTCCAGATGTAGAACTCTCAGCTCCCTCTCCAGCACCATGTCTGCCCGCATGCCGCCATGCTTCCCGCCATGATGATAATGGACTAAAACCTCTGAACTGTAAGCCAGCCCCAATGAAATGCTTTCCTTTATGCGACTTGCTGTGATCATGGTGTCTCTGCACAGCAATGAAACCCAGTTCAACACACACACACACACACACACACACACACGTATATATTTATTCATCATAGCAAGAAAATAAATTTGGCCAAACATTTGTCTTTATTGTGTGCAGCTGGTCACAAGGCCACGCGAATTTCTCGCCTCCTTTACTGGAAAGGGTTAGCAATCATATAGTAGGTAAGAAAGGGCCTAAATGTAAACCAGACATAAGAACCTATCCCACTGAGAACAAAGCACCACCTTCCACACACGAGAGGAAGATTTCCCAAAGCAGTGCGCTGCCACATGGAGCCCATCTGGCCCGTTCTGGGCATCACACTGGTGTTTCAGGTCCGAGCTCTCAATGCAGGCACGGCAAAACGACGGCTTTTATGAACAAAAGTGGCTCCTCATATCTGCCACTAGGAACACCTTACAGCGTGGAGTGCATGCAGAGCGAGCTGAGGACGACTTTGAAAGCCCACCTCAGCGTTAAGCTCTTCATGAAGGACCGCGAAGCCTTCACCGACTCCACGCTAGAGTCCTTATTCTCTTTCTTTATAATGCTTCACCCTTCCCACCCAGAGTTTTCCTGATAGACTTTTTGCCTATTCACATCCATCTCAAAAGCGCTCGCAGCCTACATGCATTTCTTTAAAATGAAATAATAAATGCATAGGGTACTTTAAATATCTAGAGTATCAAACACCAGTATTGTGGGTGCCAGTTAGTAATGTGTGAGTAGCCTAGAAGAAAAGCCTCATTGGGGCAGAGTTGGAGCAGATAAACCCTAATGTATTTCCCTGGCCATATAAAAGTAGACTTGTAGCTATTAGACTATATATTCATATATGTAAAAGGACATCATGTTTCGTATAGCTAGAGACTGGATGTGAAAGTAAAAAAAAAAAAAAAAAATGGTAGAAGTCTTTCTGGGGCCCAGAGACTGGAAGGGAAAGGTTCAGCCAAAGGTCAGAAGTAAAGGCATATCAAATCGGACTGGGTGTTCTGTGCTGGCCACGGGTAGGCTGGTCTGAGGGCTGTCGGGGAGCTACACAAAGGACACTGAGGAGGACAGGTTTTGTCAGGGCATCTCACTGTACACTATCAGGGTTAGAGAAGACCTGAGGAAGGAAGGCTCACTGCTTCATGGGTGACGGTCCCAGAAAGGCCATGATTAAAACAACAAAATACCAAGACTGGAAGACAGGTGGTAGCGGTGGTGGTGGTGGTGGTGGTGGTGGTGGTGGTGGTGGTGTGTGTGTGTGCGCGCGCGCGCGCGCGCACGTGCGCCCATGGGGACCATGGGCATTAGCTTCTCAGAATAAACAAAGTTGATGGGAACCTGTGTCCCACGAGGCTGCTCACCTAAAGCTCCATACTGCGAAAGCATTCCCAACGGCAGATATAAGGAGCCACTTTCATTCATAAAAGCTGTCGCTTTGCTGTGCCTGAGTTGAGAGCACAGCCCTGAAACTCCAGTGTGACGGCCAGAACGGGCCAGATGGGCTCCATGTGGCAGCGCACTGCTTTGGGAATCTTCCTCTCAAATGTGGAGGGCGGTGCTTTGTTCTCGGTGGGGTAGGTTCTTATTTCTACTTTACATTTACTTTTCCTACCTACAGTACAACTGCTACCACTGGAGCCAAGGATGCCTGGCCCTTATAGACCAAACAGACACTAGGAATACTTGGTCTATGTTTGGATATCATTAAACAATTTTTTTAAAAGTATATTCTTGCAAGATACATGCCTATGTGGCTCCAAGCATATGTCAGACATTTTCCAACAATTAGACTATATAGCAGTTTTTTTATATATCTAAATTAAGTAAAATGGAATGAATTTAAATGTTAAGTTCCCCCAATCATATCTGTTCCATTTCAAATGAACAGTGGCCACATGGGGCAAATGGCTGCCATGCTGGCCAGTGCAGGCCTGGACTATAAGAACTATATGCATGAATCCCTTGTGCTAAAAACTATGGCTTTGATCCTCGAGGGATTAATACCCTCATGTTAATTTGCAACGGACATGTACAGGTCATTGCAAACCAATCAACAGACAACTTATGTATACTTAAAGTATGTGCAGGTCCCTATTTCTACCACAAAACTTTTAGAGAGCCCATGAGAAGGAGGGAGAGAGGTGAGGAAAGAGAAAAGAGGGAGGGAGGGAGGGGAAAAGAAGGGGGGATGGAGAGGGAGAGGAAAAAGAAGGGGACCCAAAGAATGAGGCAGCTTATAGGATCTATACAGTGCAAAGGTAAGCAGTGTCACATGACTGCCTCCTCCGTAGAGCTCTTCCCCAGCTAAACATCTTAACCCTCAATTCCAAAAGGTAAGAGTGTGCTGGTAATTCCTTTTTTTTTTTAAACTACCATAGTTTCACCGATCTCGGATTCTGTTACTTTTCTTTTAAACGTTCGTGCTAGAGAGAAGGTTCATTGGCTAAAGCATTTGGGCCCACGAGCGTGAGGATCTGACTTCAGAACCCCGTAAAGGCGGTTTCGGTCGGTCGCACGTGCTTGTAACCCAAGTGCTCCAACGTCAAGAGATGGGAGGCTGAGGTAGGAATCCTAGGGTGTCAGGGGAGCCTGGCGGATGCAGCAGTGATCAGAACGCCCTGTCTCGGACAAGGTGGAAGGTGAGCTCTGACTGCCACCCGCTCTCTGTGTTGCTGCTACCTGCACCCAAACAGCCCTTAGAATCTTACAGAGAGCGGTTTGCCCTCAGCATCATCTGAGATTAACAACGAGTTCAAGGTCTTTTGGAAACAGAAGAAAGAGTTTAGCTTAGAAATAACCCCTGCTGAGTTTCATAACTCCATTACAGTGAGCAAGGAGTCACTCAGGAGCCGGAAAACAAAACAAAACAAAACAAACCCATGACAGGGACATCAGAAAATAGAGGTAGGGCAGTGAAAGGAGGTTGCCTAGGAAATGTCTCTGATTACACCGACAGATTTTTTTTTTCCTCTCTCGGCTCTTTGTTACATTCTTCTTTCAACCTCTCTTTTTTTTTCCCCACCTTTTCATCTCTCCATCTTCCTTACCTCTCTTCCCTCTCGCCTCTTCTCCAGCCCTGTGCACCCCGCTCACCTCCACCAAGGCTCTCTTCTCCCATCCTCAGTGAACCAGCTGGGACTGAGACAGCACATACCTAGCCACATACTGAGTTAAATTTCCTCTTTGAGGCTGAGCATGGTGGCTCACGCCTTTAATCCCAGCAATCAGAGACAGAGGCAGTCAGATATCTGTGAGTTCAAGGCCAGCCTGGTCTACAAAGTAAATCCAGGACAGCCAAGGCTAACACAGAGAACCCCTGTCTCAAAAAACCAAAACCAAAACCAAACCAAACCAAACAAAAACAAAACAAAATTTTCCTCTTTAAAATCTACCGCTGTGTTTAGCACTTTTTAAATAATGAGTTTCTAATTCCAGGTCAGTAGATGTCATTTCTGGGTTGCCATGTTACCCAGAAAGATTGAAAACATTAGTTTGTTGGAAATAAATAAAAATGCTGACCTTACGTTTAAATATATTCTCTCACCAGGAAACAAACTACATGCATTTTGATATGTGCAGAGGCTAGACTTATAGCACACTGATTAAAATATACGCATCCATCAACTCAGAAACCACCTTTGTAAAAACCTCAGTAGCTGGAGGCCATGTGTTAAATAAATCCCAAGAAATTTTCACCAGGACTGCAGGCTTTTCATATCTGAGGCTGACAAGACAGCGAGTGGCCTTGATCTCTAGTCGGCTTCCTATTTACAAGTGGAAGGTTGTTTTCGGCTACTGACAGGTGACAAATCCACAAATGTCACGATCAGTTTTGAACACAGTGCCTGGGAGAATTTTCAAGTGACTTAAGAATTGTCTCCATGTAATTTGTGTAAAATGTTGCTGCAGCGGTATTCACTGGCCTTTTGTCTGAGTAGCCACACAATGGAAGGTATTACACTTAAGGGGGTTGGGAGTAGCTTTTGGCTGTTTGTTGATTGTTTCTGAAACAGGATCTCTTGTCTCTCAGGCTGCCCTCGAAGGCTATGTAACCAAGGATGATCTTGAAGCTCTGCTCCTGCTGTCTCCACCTCTTGAGTGCTGGAACCGCACCTGTGCACCACCAAGCCTAGTCTCCTCGATGCTGGCACTGAGCACTGGGCCTCGTGCACGGTAGGCAAGTGCTTTGCCAGCTGAGCTACAGCTCTGCCTTGTAGGCTTTTCCTTTTTAGGATTAAAAAAATTTGATGTGTGTGACTGTTTTGCCTGTGTATATATGTACACGTGTCTAGTCAACACGTGCATGCCTGGTACCTGAGGAGGTCAGAAGCGGGGTGTCGGGTTCCCTGGAACTGGAGTTCTGAGTGCCTGTGAGTTACCATGTGGATTCTGGGAACCAAACCGTGGTCCTCTGAAAAAGCAGTGCATCCTCTTAAGCCGCCCCTCTAGTCCCAGGCTTTTGTTTAATGTTTATTGTTACTACTGACTACAGACACGAAAACATTATAATAATAGTTTTTAAAAAAAATAATAATTTTCTCACAATTTTACCCCCTCTACGAATCAAAGTGTTTTTATTTCTTAAGCTTATCATAACGGGGGCTTCCATCTGGCGCTAGGCGAGGTGCTCACCACGCCGATGCCATTAACAATTTAATTATGCACCGTGAATCCTCCTCAAACCCGAACAGGTGTGTTACCATTTTTCCAGTTTTAGTATTTAAAATTAGTAAAGTAGTTAGCGTGTAGCCAGAGCTCCGCTCTCTACTAGTCCAGACTTGAATTTGCCTTCCATCTACCCGCTCAGCATACTGTGGTCCCAGCAGGCTTTCTCTCTCTCTCCCTCTCCCTCTCCCCCTCCCCCCCCCCCCCCCCCCCCCGCCACCCCCTCTCTCTCTAGCTCTCTGCCAACTGCTGCATCCAGATGGTGGAGCCAGATACTGGAATGAAGGACAGGCAGTCCAGCTTCGGAGCTGAGCCACACCCTTCCCGGCTGGTGCCCTTATCAGTGGAAATGTAAATGTGCCTCAGCAAAGCTGCCTGGAACTGAGGCCCTAAAGTGGACTCTGTCAATCAACTGGAAGGACATCTGGCTTTGGCACAACTGGGCCCCACTGGGCACTCTTAGGATAGGCTCGCAAAGTGTTGGTGCACTCATGGACTGTGCTGACCCTTGAGCTAGTTACTAACAGTGAGTTCCCTCTGACGTGGGCACCAGCCACAAAGGGGTGAAAAGAAACAAGATCACAGCACCCCGTTACATCTTACATACGCACTGGATGGTTAATAAACGGTTACTGCTTGGCCTACTAGCACACGACATAAGCAGCCTGATAAATTATTTCAGGTGAGGATGGCCCAGACCAACAACACGGTCAGCAACCCAGAAGCCTTCCTGGAGCCCTACCCTTCTCCCCGACATAAGCATGGCCCCATGTTCTAGCCCATAATTCACTCTGCTTTAGAGTCAGAACACCTCGCACATGACAGACAACACATGTTCAGCCTAACATTATAATCATGAGCTGCCTCGTTTTGAACTGTACATGTGTTATCTGTGATAAAGCAGGTCAGAATCGATTCTTTTTTTTTTTTAAAGTCCTGTATTTGACTACACACCTATATCATGAATTACCCCAATATTCTTCTCTTGAAAGCTACTTGGGGTCTCTCCAGCTCTGGTCTACTTTTTTCAATGCAGCGATGAACATATTTCCTTTTCATCTTTTGCTGTGTGTGCCGAGGATGTCCTCTCACTCTGTGTGCCATGCCTCCCCGGTTCTTACTGGCTCCTTGGGATGAACAGAGGATGCTCATGTCCCACACGGTGCAGCTCCTCAGGTGTGCGCTGTCAACGTTCCACTTGTCTTTACTTAACCCAAGGCCATAGCAGAGCAAACAGATGTTTGTAGAACATCTAGAAGATTCTTTCCCTTCTCACCTTCAGACTAGCCTCCACCTAGAATTCATTGATGGAGAGAAATGCAAATCAAAACGACTCTGAGATTCCATCTTATACTCATCAGAATGGCTAAGATCAAAAATTCAAGCAACACCACATGCTGGCGAGGATGTGGAGAGAGAGGAACACTCCTTCATTGCTGGTGGGAATGCTAGTACAGCCACTTTGGAAATCTATCTGGTGCTATCTCAGAAAACTTGGAATAGGGCTTCCTCAAGACTGAGCTATTCCACTCTTTGGAATATACTTAGAAGATGCACCAGCACACAACAAGGACATATGTTCAACCATGTTCATAGCGGCCTTACTCATAATAGCCAAAACATGGAAATAGCCTAAGTGTCCCTCAGTAGAAGAATAGATAAAGAAATTGTGGTACATTTACACTGTGGAATACTACTCAGCTATTAAAAACAAAGAATTCCTGAAATTTGTGGACAGATGGATTGAACTAGAAATGATCATAATGAGTGAGTTAACCAAAAAGCAGAAAGACTCACATGGTATATACTCACTTAAAGCTGGACACTAGCCCAAGGAGCATGTCCCATGAAAGTCTTCACCTACCAGGAAAGTGGGATAGATGTGAGGACATCCTATTGGGACTCTAGGTGAGAGAAGCATGAGAGAATGGGGAAATTGAAGGATCCAGAGGGTCCTAGAAACCTACAAGAAGAACATTATGACAGGCAGATCTGGGCCCAGGGGTTCTGCTCAAACTATGGCACCAACCAAGGACAATATGTGCAGTAAACTTTGAACCCCTACCCAGATCTATCCAATGAACAGGACATTCTCCACAGTTGAGTGGAGAGTGGGGACTGACTTTCACATGAGCTCTGGGGACATATTTGGCCATGTCCCCTGGATGGGGAGGCCTGGCGGCACTCAGGGGAAGGATAGCAGGCTACTAAGAAAAGACAACTTGATACCCTATGAGCATATACAGGGGGAGGAGGTCCCCCTCAGTCACAGTCATAGGGGAGGGGAATAGGGGGAAAGTGGGAAGGAGGGAGGAATGGGAGGATAGAAGGGAATGAATTAATAAATAATAAAAGTGAAAAAAAAAGAATTCATTGATGGTACATAGAGGTCAAGTTCTGTTCTGTTTTGTTCTGTTTCTAAATGCCTATGTAATTGGTTCGACACCATTTGTTCAATACAGCATCTGATCCTCTTGGAATGGAATCCCACCTTTGCTGCAAATCAATTGTCTACACACATCTAGGCAAGAAGATCCATTTCAGAACATTATTCTATCCCCCTCCACATTTTTAGCAAAGGAGTGTTATCCTTGCATTAATGTACTTTTCTTTTTACTGCCAAGACCAGGATTTGATAGCCAATAAAATAAGTCCTCTAACTTTCATGTTCAAGATTATATTATTTATTCATGACCAATTATAATTCCATATAAATTTTATACCCAGCATGTCAGTTTCTACTAGACAGCTACTGGGGTTTCACATATTGGGCTTACAGGTCAATTTACAGATAATTGATGTCTCCACTAAACTGCCTTATTTAGTCTATAAACATGCCCTCCTAGGTTTTAATTAATTTATCGCAGCAATATTTATAGTTTGAGTTGTTTAAGCCTTTGACATTTTTTATTAAGTGTTTGCTAGGTGTTTGCTTGATGTTATGGTAAATGAAAGGACATTTTCAAATTAACTTTCTAATTTTATAGTCCTGAAGTAGAGACTATTTATTTTTACATGGTGATCATATAACTTGTGATCTTGCCAGATTCATTTACTAATATCACTAGTTTATGTGTAGATGGTTTTGTGCCTGCATTTTGGGGTTCCTGCATTCTTACAAATGCCAATGAAGTCAGGTTCACAACTCACACAATTCACTAATTTTTGGATGGCTGTTCTATTTGTCAGTGAGAAAGATAGTAAAGATTGCCCAATTGTGACTGTGAATTTATCTAGACATATCATCATCATCATCATCATCATCATCATCATCATCACCACCACCATCGTCATCACCATCATCAAACTTATTGTAGAACTAAGAATCAGTAAGATTTTATTTACATTAGCAAGAATTACAATTAAAAGGATAATTTTCTCAGAAATAAACTTAATAATAAACATACAAGACATATACCTTGAAAATATATTTAAAATATTCCAGAATGCAACAGGACATGTATTAAAAACAGGGAAACACTCCAGACTTTCTGAGGAGACAACTCAATGTCATTTTCCTTTCCTGTATCAAAGTGTGCTCATGTTGGAGATAAGGAAATGGCTTGGCTGCCCTGCGAGTGTGAAGATGTGAGTCTGGGTTTCCCAAAGCCCATGCAGAAGCCGAGTGTGGTTCTGTTCTCCCACAATCAACATGGCAGAGAGATTTCTGGAGCATAGCCAGTCAGTGAGCCCAGGGTCATGAGAGACCTTGTCTCAGAAAAAAAAGAAGGTGAGAAGCACCTCTGGCCTCCACACACATGTGCACATATACTTGCATGTACAAACAAACACACACACAGAGAGAGAGAGAGAGAGAGAGAGAGAGAGAGAGAGAGAGAGA
>NC_140492.1:96752525-96832525 GCF_964271855.1 Acomys minous | reverse complement strand
TCTCTCTCTCTTTCCTAGCAACCTGTACATTTGAAAGGAACAACAAAAGGAAGACACCAACAGGGAAAGAGAAAGAAAGGGAAAATAGGCGGAAAAAGCAGGCGAGAGAGGAAGGAACAGTAAGAGTGGTTCCTGGTATTGTTACCAAGATTCCAAAGGCATCTGACCCCGATAAAACCCTCTTCAGGATGAAGAAATCTGAGGCTTCTGCCAGGCCATATGGAAGAACGGGAGCCAGGAATGCCTCGGGACAATTTTTAATCCATGCCCTGGGACATTGTTTTTTAATCCAGCAATTTAAATATCTGCAGAGAACATCCTGTGAGTTGCCCCTTGGCTGTGAAAATGCTAATGAGCCAAGCTGGCTGCCAAGTGCCACTTGGGAGGCCCAGGTGGTGCAGGAGAGGGCTGAGCTCAGCTGTAGCTCTCTCACTTCTACATAGGAGAGGAGCTCAGAGCTTCAAAGCCTCCTCTCTCTTTCCGCTTCCTGGAGTCCCCACCCACACAGCCCAGGTAACAAAGTCTGTAACATAAAGTCCACAGTGTGATGGGGTTGACCCAGCATGCGTTATGGGGCATCTTTTTTTTTTTTTTTTTTTTTTTGGTTTTTTGAGACAGGGTTTCTCTGTGTAGCTTTGGCTGTCCTAGACTCACTTTGAAGATCAGGCTGGCCTCGAACTCACAGCGATCCGCCTGCCTCTGCCTCCCGGGTGCTGGGATTAAAGGCGTGAGCCACCGCACCTGGCTCATTTTAAGAGACTTAAGCAATCCTGTGTGCTCAGGGCTTGAAATTGAGATTTGTTACATAAAAACTAAGGCCCGGGTAAGTCTTTTGCGTAAGATGAAGACCATAAGAGAGTCTTTCTCAAAGGTTTGATGTGAGGGTCGGAGGAATTCACTCAGGTCAAGTGCATCCTGAAAGCAAGCCCCTCCATCTCCATCTCCTTTCAAATTTGGGTACTGAGATTCCGCCATCAATTCTTACTCCTCATAAACAGGAAAAAAGAACGAAGACAGGGTTTAAGGGTTCGCCCAAAAGTCATCGCCCTCCTGTTCTCAGGTCCTCTCGTGTGTGTACGCAGAGCCACTTGGCTCCCACCTCACCTCCAACGCCTCCTGGCAAGCTCTTGTTTCCAGCCCAGGCGCCAAGGAAGCAGACAGCTTTGGTGGGCAGAGGTGACCACAGGTGATCCCTGCCTCCACGAGAAAACACATTTTGTGGTCAAGAGAGTCTCAGGCTTCCCCAAAATCCCATGTGTTCTTCCATCCGGTAAAAATCACGAGACACACAAGCACCCAGCAGGGACCCACCCTCCACTTTAAACTTAAAAATGGAAAGACTGGGACTGGCACCCTCTGCCTGGGCTTCAGTGGATGGCCTGCCTGTTTATGAACCTCGCAGAGGAAACAGTAATGCCGTAGGGATTTGAGAGCTAAAGGAAGTTTGTTTTATTAGCGGCTCCTCTCCCCTCCAGAACTGTGTCGGTCTAATGCACATGCCCCATTTTACTCCTACGAGCTTTTTTTTTTTTTTTAAGATCTATTTATTTATTATGTATATAGTGTTTTGCCTAGATATGAAGCCTGCAGGCCAGAAGAGGGCACTAGATCTCGTTGTAGATGGTTGTGAGCCATCATGAGGTTGCTGGGAATTGAACTCAGGACCTCTGGAAGAGGAGGCAGCGCTCTTAACCTCTGAGCCATCTCTCCAGCCCTACTCTTATGATCTTAATCTCTGTCTCAGCACCAAGTCTAACATCCAGGGAAAGTCATAAAAAGTACAGCCCTGTCTAAAGAATCTCCCTCCTCAGAGTCAGCTAGGGTGCCAAAAAGTCACCTCCAAGACGCTTAGCAGCAGGGGTATGAGCAAAGAGAAGGAATCAGGAAACCCTGGGCCATGCCAGCCAGTCCCACCTCTGGGAATCGTACCCCTCAGGATGGGGTCCATTGAGTCCCGTCTCTGCTCTACAGAGACACTGCTACCCAGCCATGCCAATCCCAGGTCTCAGCCTTCTGACGAAATTTCACTCCTGAGGCTGGAAGGAGGAACCTCACCTAGCACAGGGAAAAGCCTGTCCCCTAATGTAGTCATTTTCCATCTCCAATGCCATCTGTTGAAAATTACTATTTTGCAGAACGCAATCTGTGATAATGCTATTAATTTCTTTTTCTCTCTTTCTTCTGAGCCTTATTCCATGTATGTGTAAAATCCTTCAAAAAGAGAATTTAGTGATTGAGTCCCTGCCTCACAACAAAACAACACTATACTCGAAGTGACTATTTAGCGTCCTCATGTGCCAAGCTGTGTGAGCACTTGACATGAGTAAATCCATCCAACACTCATATCAAACCTCTGAGAAAGATTCTCTTACTGTCTTCATCTTCCGAGTGAGGACACAGAAGCAAGGCCATTAAAAGACTTACCTGGGCCTTGGTTTTTAATGTAACAAATCTCAATTTCAAACCCTGAGCCCAGAGGCTTGCTTTACTCTCAAGCACTATGCTCTTAAGACGCCCCATAGTGCATGCTGTGCAAAACAGGGTCCTGGTTATCAGACAAGGAAACAAACTAATCCCTGAGACCTGGAAAATGAGAGAGAGAGAGAGAGAGAGAGAGAGAGAGAGAGAGAGAGAGAGAGAGAGAGAGATAGGGTGGGGGGAGGATGGAGGCGGGGTTAGGGAGAACATTCAGAGACCAGAAGTCATCTAAGATGAAAAACTGAAGCTGTGGGTCCAAATGGATCAAAGTGCCCAGATTTATCAAATCATATAGTTTCATATATGACAGGATTAAAGAAAGCGGGGATGAGAAAATAGGGAGAATCTCTCTGGAGTTTTGAACTGCATTTTGATGGGAGCCTCTGTGAGAGGGAACACTGAGAGAGAGAATGAGTTTCTAGAAGAAAAGAGAATCCGAACAAGACTAGGAACAGTTCCTGTTTCCAACCCTCGAAGTTGGGATAATTTCATAGTCCACACAACATAGAGCTGCAAATGGATTTGTTCCAACTGAAGAGCAAAACCAACACTAGCTAAACATTATCCAAGTCCCATCTTTAAAAAAAAAATACTCTTAGACATAAGACATGAAAGACCAAGTGTTTCCAAATGAGTACAGCACAGAATAAAGTGAAAAATAATGCATTCAATGGTAGTCATAGAACTTAGATGATACAGAATAAAATGTTAGTGGACTGTGTCCAGAAAAGGGCTAAAAAAATATCCAGAGTCAATTTTTTTTTTAATCACTAGCATGAGATCTCTCTAATTTCTTTATGAAGGCACTTAGTGCTATGAATGTTCCTCTTGGCACTGCTGTCATTGTGTCCCATAAGTTTGGGTATGTTGTGTCTTCATTTTCATTGAATTATAGAAGGCCTTTAATTTCTTTCTTTATTCCTTCCTGACCCAGTGGTGATTGAATAGGGAGTTGTTCAGTTTCCACAGGTTTGTAGGATTTGTGTTATTTCTGTGGATGTTGAAGTCCAGCTTTAATCCATGATGGTCTGATAAAATACAAGGGGTTATTTCAATTTCCTTAGCAGTTTAGGTTTGCTTTGTGACCAACTATATGGTCAATTTTGCTCAGAAGAAGATATATATTCTTTTGTGTTTCAGTGAAAAGTTCCGTAGGTGTCTGTTACGTCCATTTGAGTCGTGACATCTGTTAGTTTCAATATTTCTCTGTTTAGTTTCTGTCTCGATGACTCGTCCATTGGTAAGAGCAGGATGTTGAAGTCTCCCATTGAGCCCTACACCAGGGGAGAGAGCCAGCCCCTGACTCTATTAACAACACTCTGCTGTGCTTACAGATGGGAGCCTAGCATAGCTGTCCTCCCAGAGGCTCCACCCAGCCGCTGATGAAAACAGATGCTGAGACCTACATACAAACATTAGGTGGAGTTTGGATAGCCTTGAGGAAGAGTGGGAGAAAGGACAAAAGGACCTGGAGGGGACAAGAACACCACAAAAAAAACCAAGAGAGTTGACTAACCTGGGGGAGTTGGGGGGGCAGCTTACAGAGACTGAAGCACCAACCAAGGACCATGCTTGGACTGGACCTAGGCTCCCTACACATATGTAGCCAATGGGCAGCTTGGCTTGTTGTGAGTCCCCCATGAAGGGGAGCAGGGTCTGTCTCTGACATGGATTCTGTTGCCTGCTTTTGATCACTTCCCTCTAGTGGGGCTGCCTTGCCTGATATCTGTGGAAGAGGATGCACTCAGTCCTGATGTGACTTGATGTGCTGAGGTGGGTTGGTAGTGGTGGTGCTAGCTTCCCTTTTCTGAGAAGTAGGAGATGGGGAATAGAGGGAAGTAGGAGGGAGGGTGAGACCAGGAGGAGAGGAAGGAGGAGGCTATGATCAGGATGTAAAGTAAATTAAAAAAAAAAAAAATGAAAGTACTTTAAGCAATCCACCATAAACCTGAACAGAGGTAGAAATAAACAGGAAAAAAAAAATGAAAACAAAACTCTTTCAAGATAGATGAAAACTACAAACTCGCTCAAGACGTTCAATGAATTCCAAGCACAAGAAATTTGACAAAAGACACATGAAATTAAATTAAACCCGTGAAAAGGAAAACAATCTAAAGAAGATCTACAGAAAAAAATGGCAGAATAGAGATAAGCACAGCCATGTTCTGATTAAGAGGAGGACCCAAGTGAGAAAGCAGAGATAGATCTAAATACTAAAAGAAAAAGAAAAAAACCAATTTATAATTTTATACCCAGCAAAATACTCTTTCAATGAAGGTGAATCAAGCTAGTTAGAATGTAACCCAGAAATTCCTTAGGTTCTTCTTAGATGCATATCAGAGAAAACAAAAAACACACGTCAACTCAAAATGTGGGTGTTCATAGCAGCACTACCACTACAGAAAAAATAGAAACACCCCAAATGTTCACACTGAGTGACAAACAGAATCTGATATATTTGTAGCATGAAATACTGCTCAGTCCCAGAAAGAAATGAAGCGCTAATGTACATGACAATGTGGATGCATCTCAGAAACGGAAAGCCAAGTTAAAGAAGCCAGTTACAAAAAGGACTGTAATGGAAAAGAGGTTGTGTCGTACAATTTTGTTTACATGAAGTTTCTAGAAGAGGGAAAATGTACAGGCAGGGTATAACTATGTGACTTCCTGCTGCTTGGAAAGCTTTCAGGGATTGGGAGGGGTACTAATGGGCACAGGTTCTTTGGGGGCTGATGAAAATGTTTTAGATTCAATTGCAGGGGTGATCACACACTGTGAATACCCTAAAAATGCAGAATTGCACATTTGTAAAAGGCAGGGTGGAATAATGAAACGGAGAGCTAACAAAAGGGAGTTGCATAGCAGATGAAATATAATTCATCAAAGTTGTAAAACAGGTATAAATAACAATGCTCCAGATATTTTTTTTAAAAAAGCTATTAAAAAAAGATCAGCCATAGCTCAACATAATAACTGCTAAAGGGGAGTTCTTGAGGAAAAAGTAACTCTCCAATCTATGAAATGGCATGGACGTCACCAGAAATGTGACAATTTAGGTAATTGTAAGGCTTTTTACTTATTACCTCGGCCATTTCAAAAGAGGATTTACTATGTTTTTTTATATTTACTTACCTGAAAGAGAGAGAGAGAGATGAAGGTGGGGAAAGATGGAGGAGGGGGTTCCTGTTCTGGGAATTTCTTATAAATAGAATTGCACAAGACAATCTCTCTTTTCCACTACGATGTTTTGTAAGTGGCTCCTTTAGCCTGCCTTCCTGCTTCTGAGATGCTTCATGTCCTACTGTGGCCTTGCACTCTGTTTCCTTTGTACGTGGCTACTATTTCACAGTGTCGATGTGTGTGCCACAGGGCAGGTGTGGGGGTCAGAGGACAGCTTGCAGGAGTTGGTTCTCTCCTTCCACCATGTGGGTCTCATCAAACTCAGGTTGTAGAACTTGGTGACCAGTGCCTGTAACCACTGAGCCATCTTGCCAGCCCATGATCCACTACTAAATGAAACAGTAGGCAAATGTGGGCAGTATACGAAAATGTTCCTAAAATAACATGGAGCCCAAAGAGAGAAGCTGGAGTGTGCTGGCAGGTGTGATAAAGTGTCACAGTGTCCCTAGAAGGTAGCTGAGAAGAGGGACCGTGTGCACTATAAAAACTAAAATAATTGCATATATACATTCACGTGTATACACACACACTCAGGGTGTGGGTGATTTAAAATAATAAGCCAGCGAAGCAAGTAGAAGAGAATTTTTTTTTTAATGCATCAAAATAAAGCAAGAAAAAAAAAGCGAAGAGACCTATAAAAAGTAAAATTAGAGCACACTTTTACTCCTGATACTTAGTCAGCAGAAGCGGAGAGCCTATATCAAAAACATGATGGAAATGAGGGAATGGAGGGGGGAGGAAGAGAAGGAGGGAGGGAGGGAAGGAGGAGGGAGGGAAAGTAAGAGAGAGTGAGAGAAAGGAAAAGTAGGAGTGGGGAAGGGAGGGCAAAGGGGAAAGTTGAAAGAGATTAAATTAAGAATAGTTTCAAATGGGCGAAGAAGATAATAATGAACAAATGAAAGCTTTAAGTCTAACTGTATACATAACGCCATTAAATGTGAATTATATAAATAAACTAAATAAAGGTCAGGATTGGCTGGTTGAGAAGGAAGGAAGGAATCAGGAAGGAGGCAGAAGAAGGGAAAGAAGGAAAGGGAAAAAGAGAAAGTAGACACAGAAACCCATGGTAAATATGAAAACAAGTTACAAGTAAAAAAAAAAACATTAAAAAATACTATATTCCCAAAGAAAAGGAAAGCCAGAGCCTGTGTTTTTATCATCAAATAATTGGGGTGAACAGCCCTTCAGAGAGGGTAAGGCTCAGACATAGAGTGTGTTTGCTTTTGGTTCTTTTGTTTTTTTTTTAATAAGGGTTACCATATTTGGGGATCACTTACAACCCAAAAAGGGAGGGACTGGATTGTTTGCAGTGAGTCTAGCTGACTCTTGAAGACCAGATGTAGGTGGTACAGGTAGTTCCACTGCGGTCCAGATGGCAGCCGTTGCCATCCAAGGCAAACAAGAGTGAATAAGACCAGTCCTTGGCTTGTGGAGTGCCTGAGCATGGCATAAATATGCCAAACAAATGTGTTATCTATCCTCCTGCCTCTGTGCTAATGGAGCCATTTGGGAAGAGGGAGCCTCAACTGAGAAAAAGCATCCACTAGACTGACCTGAGCTGCATTTCCTTGATCAGTGACTGAGGTGGTGGTTGATGTGGGTGAGTCCAGCCCACTGTGGGTGGTGCTGTCCCTAGGCTGTTGGTCCTAGGTGCTATAAGAAAGCACCAAGGAGGAACAAGCCAGGAAGCAACATTCCCTGTGGCCTCTGCATCAGCTCCAGCTTCCAGGCTTCGGTCAGTTGAGTTCCTGCCTTGACTGACTTCCTTTAACAATGAACTGTGATGTGTAAAGTGTAAACAAAATAAACCCTTTCCTCTCCAAGCTGATTCTGGTCATGATGTCTTATCACGGCAATAGACACCCTAAGACACCTACCAGGGTCTGCCCTCAGTGCAGATTCACGGTGTTATTGCTTTAAGCCACTGAGCTTTGAGGTGGCTTGTGGTACTATAATAGATAACTCCAACAATGGCCTCCACTCCCAGCCCCAGTAATTTATACTGCATAGATTTATAGTACACAGCCCAAAACATGGTAAGGAAATGAACAAATAAGTAGGGAAAACGGAGGCAAAAGAAAGCGCATGTAATTGTCCCTCCATGGTTCCTGACCAAATCTCTTATAGAATTAAAATTGGATTTTTTTTTTTTGGTAATTTTTGTTGGTAATGTAAAACTACCTGGGTTTTAATCCAAGGGGTGGCTGCTTGCTCCGGCAACAAACAATTTCCTCCTGATACCAAACAGTGGGTACCTTATAGGATAACAAACACACAAGTTATTGTCACAGTTCCTGGTTCCTAGTAAATAAATGTTGTGTGTAGTGTTAGCACAGTTATTATTGTTTAGACACCAGAGGCAGTGTCCTGGGCTTGTGGCCTGTGCAGTCATTTACTCTAATGACTCTGTCATGCACATCTGTCACCACTCCGTGCCACCCCACTCACAGATGTCATGCCTCACACCCTTTAAACACAGAAAGGAAAAGAAAAGAAACAAAAAGGAACCAAAGATGAGTCCATGATCATTTTATTCCTTCCAGAATGTTCTTGCTCATTGCTCAGCCGGGGGGGTGTGGAGGCAGGATTTGTGCATGCCAACCAGAGAAAATGGTGGGTTTTGTTTTGTGGTGCAGCCCCATTGTGCCAGAAAGATCAAAATACACATACATTTAGATGAAGCGTGAAATACAATATGTGTGATTTTAGTGCCTCTGCCTGGGAAGCAAATGCTCTTGTATTTGCATTTATAACTAGCATTGCACCACATAAAGATGAACTGCACAATTCATGCCAACAACTGAAAGTCTTAAATCTTCCTTTATTTAGAATGGCATTAAATAGCAGTTT
Organism: Acomys minous; assembly: GCF_964271855.1. NCBI lineage: Eukaryota > Metazoa > Chordata > Mammalia > Rodentia > Muridae > Acomys > Acomys minous. The sequence goes on along the minus strand of NC_140492.1, from coordinate 96,824,017 downwards.
TTCAAAGCACTATGGGAAGTCAAGGAAAAGGCTGGTGAGCAAAGGAGAAAACTTGACATTTTAGCGTCTACCCTTAAAATTTAGGTTCTCCTGCTTTTTGAACAAGCCCCGTGTTTTTGTTTTGTTTTGTTTTGTTTGTTTTTGGTTTGTGTGTGTGTGTGTGTGTATGTGTGTGTTTTGTTGTTTTGTTTTGTTTCTGCCCAGATCCTCACACATTATGTAGCTGACCCTGAGAAATAAAATCTATTTGGTAATGGTAAAATAATTGCTGTAACTACAGTTTCTGGGAAACTCCATATTCAAAGAACGCACTGTAGAAATAGTTGCTGCTACAGAAATGAGAAGTTGGACTAGAGAACGTCAGACTCACCTAAGACAGTTTCCTGTGAGATTTCCTCCACCATGGAGAAGACTTAAAGAGATAAGTGAGCTGGGCATGGTGGCGCTCACCTTTAATCCTACACTCTGGGAAGCAGAGGCAGGCAAGTCGCTGTGAGTTGGAGGCCAGCTGCGCCTTCATAGCAAGTTCCAGGACAGCTAGCACTGTCTCAGAATTAATCAATCAATTAGCTAATTAAAATTTAAAGCCAGGAGTATATGACTATAGCATCTGGATGTCATCTGGTAAGCCATGAATGATGGCACACACAAGTTAGCTCAGTGCGTAGAAGGGGAGCCAGGCAGATGCTTGGGCTTGCTGGCCAGTCAGCCTACCTTAAGCATTGAGCTTCGAGTCTTAGCAAGAGACTCTGTGTCAGAATTTTAAAAATTGAAAAACACCAAAGTCGACAAGTATCAAGGACTGACGTGCGAGGTTGACCAGACAGGTACACAACATCTACACACACACTCACACACACTCACACCACGTAGCAAATCCAGTGTCTGGATGCACCTGCCTTTTGCTTTGAAGCAGTAATGTTTCTATTGCCACCAGCACCATCTGCAGTAAGATGAAACTTACTAGCGGTTCATCTGTTGTCACATGAGGCAAAGCAGGAAACGATTCCAAGACAGCGACCGTCTCCTTCGTGCCTTGCTTCCTCACTCTGTGCGTGCTACTTCCTCTCTGCTGTGTATTCCCTCTCCTGACAGCTTTGTCATCTGCCTCTCTGTGTAATGCAATCCATGCTCCCAAAATAACATTACCACTTCCATCCAGTTCTGATCATAAAACACAGGAGCAAATGTCTATAATTATGATGCTGTGCTTCAAAATCTTGACAGATTGAGATCATCAAGAACTGAGAACCTAGAAATCAAGGTGCTACATGGGGGAACAGCAACCCCCAAATTCAAAGGAGCTACAATCTGCTTCCCTTGAGTGAAAAATCAGAAGGTGCTTCGTCAAATCGAGTAAGTGCATCCAATGGTTTGACTGTAAAGCCTGGGGCTCAGGGTTTTGATCAATTCCTACCTACTATGGGGGGGGGGGTGGATTAAGCCATGTATACAAATACCTTGATTTGATATTCATAATTGACAACCTTTCTACCACACCCCAATAAAAGACTATTTGTGAAAGGATTCCTCAGATTAACATTTCCAAAGGAAGGTGCAGGTCACTGAAAGGAAAGTTCTGGAACTTTCCTCTAACTGAATTTGAAATGAAGTAGATCTTTTCATCGAAAGAAGTATAATGAGCCACAGAAAGCATCACGTAGGAGAACTGGGAACGGTCGTATACGCCTGGAGTTCCCCCGCTGAGAAATGAAGACCAAAAGTTCAAGGTCATCCTTGGCTACAAAGCAAGTTCTGTAGGCACCACGCATGCATATGGAGCACAGAAATACACACAGGACAAACATGCATACCCATACAATAAAAATAGTAAACCATCGCTTTGGCTTTCTCTCTGTTCATGCATGACAGATATCTCATTGCCCTCAGAGCACCCGTGACTACCCACGCGGGACCCTCTTGAGATCAAGCCTATTGACGTTCTTCTGCAGATGTGGAGGGACATCATGCCCTCATCTGAGATCCTAACCACTCACTCCTGACACCTCCCCCTCAAGTTGTTCTCAATCTTGCTCTATTTGCAGGTGTTCCTGAGGGTGCTAGAGACCATCTGTTGGCCAGGTTATGGATACCAGTGGTTTGGCTCTTCTGGGTTGTCACCCCACTGTGGTAGAGTGCTTTTTGGTGACACAGTTGCCTGAGAGTCACCCACGCTCTCGTAAGTAATCCCAACAAACTCTAGCTGGACTTGGATGGGATCCTTTCTTTGGTGTGTTGGTGCTGTATCGGGGGGGGGGGGGGGGGAGGGGGGGGAGTGGGGATGTTTCTGTGCATCACCCAGGAAAAGTAGCACACGTCAGCACAGTACAAGGTAACCTTCATTTTGAGCTTTGTAAAACTGATAAGTGATACCAAAACTAACAAGCTCCTCTCTTTGCTGTACGCCTGACATCTTAAATTCAATTAAGTAGTAAGAAACAAGCCCTAATCCGGGCATGGATGTTCAGTCTTCTGGATGGAAAATTGTCAGTTCAACAATGATATTTGTAGTATGGCAGCTAGCCATGTACTAAATGCCATCCAACCTCAGGCTAAGAGCCTAAGTCCTCACCTGTGTGAGGTGTGGGAAACAGGGAAGCTCAGCAGCAGGGTAGCCAATAACTAGCCTTTCACCTCTGTGAACAAATACCTGACAGAGACAAATTCTTGGGGACGTTATTTACTTTGCATCACAGCTTTAGAGGTGTCGGTCCACAGTGGCAGGTAGGATGTGGTGGGGCAGAACAGCACACGCAACAGTAGCTGGAAAACAGAAGTGGAGAATGCCAGCATGTTTCTCCTTTTTCCATGGGATGGTGCCATGGTCCACACTCAGGGAGTATGTTCCCTGCTCCTCTCTGGAAACTCCCTCACAGACACTCCCAAAGTTCATCCCCTCACTATCTCATAAGTGACTCGAAATCTGGCCTCATCCACTATGAAGTCAACTCAGCGAAACGCCCCCTCTTTCTGATGCTTCTGCTTGGTTCCCAACTATTGATAGCCTCTCACCTTGCCCCTTGGCTGTAAATCTCCAGATGTCTGTGATGCCTTGAACCCTCTTTCATCCCTACTTCCACAATCAGGAAAACTTTACAGTCATCCCAAATAGAATCTTTTTTACTATTTTAACGGGTGTCAGAAACTCTTTTTCTAAAAGATGAATTGGTATTTTTTTTTGATTTAACAATGTTTTCATTTGTAGAATTTTATACTATATTTACATCATTCCCACCCTATCCTCTCTCTCCAGCCACACTGGCTATCAGTCGGTGTTGCCATCGTGCAGGTATTGTCTAGGCAGCCATATTGTTGACATTTCCCCGGGTGCAACTCCCAGCGGACTTCCTGGTCCTTTAGCTTTTATCCTTTCACTCTCTCTTCAATATTGTTCCCTGAGCCTTAGGTTCAGGGCTGTGCCGTATTGTCACAGTTGGGATGGGTGGCTGGTGAGATCACGGACTCGGAAGGAAGCCTACAATTGCCATTTTCCTAAACCACTATAATTCCCAACTGCATCCTAAATTCTTTTTTTTTTTAAACATTACTTTAAAAATTATCAATTCCTAGGAATTCTTTTTCCTCTTAACCAAGATTTAGAGTAGCAACTTTTCAAAAAAAAAATTACTAAAGTAATACAATACGTTTTCTTGATCAATTATGAATTAAGAGGCAAATAATTTCAAATGAATAACTCCTAAGGTTTTGTACTTTGTGAATCATTCACCTTAAAAGCACAACTGGAATGGATTCAAAATTCTCCTTGCAATCCTATTTTGTCCCTGATGATCTGGCATGCTTCCTTGATTGATATGTCCACAAAGAACACAGACCTGCCCTTTGTACTCATAATTCTGTATCTATGTATGAACTGGAATCAGCCCTTTAACAAAATTGTATCTGGATGGGCTCAGTGGCCTTTAATCCCAGCACTCAGGAGGCAGAGGCAGATGGATCGCTGTGAGTTTGAGGCCAACCTGGTCTACAAAGTGAGTCCAGGACAGCTAGGGCTATTATAGCAGAGAAATCCTGTCTTGAAAAACCAAAACAGAAAAAGAAAAGAAAAGTTGTATTTGTCCTGAGTACCCACAGGCTTTTTCTTGCACTGTTCACTAAACAAAATAAGTCAGAAACTAGTTACAAAGTATTTACATTGGAATGTCTATTAGATATAATCTAACAATGATTTCAAATGTCCAGGAAGATGTGCATAGGTTGTATGTGAGTACTGCTCCTGTTTAGACAAAGAAGTTGAGTGTGGGGATTTTGGTATCCAAGGGGAGTAGGTTCTTAATATGAAGAGCTAACTGCAGTTATAAAAGATCGTACCACAGTCCAGAGAGCATCCTAATGTCAAATGCACTGTTAACCAAATGACTATAAAATTCTTTCCACAAAGCAGACACTCCCCGGGAATAAACATGACAGTGATTTATGTACATGGCTTCGCTCTCCTGGTCCTGATGGTACAGGAAAAGGCATCATCTGATCTCCTTGAAACCATGGAGACCAAGTCCAGCCAATGAAATGGGAGCTGAGGAAACCAATGCTTCCTCTAAAGAAGGAAGGGCTCGCCATTCTCACTCCTCTCTCCAGGCAGCCAAGTAGTGTGCAGGTACCACATGGTGTGGCTGCAAGGCGGAGCCTCTGTTAGTTACCCCATCTCTGTTTCAGTCACACTCAACACCAGCTAACTGTGCACTTAGAAACACCCACAATGCTAAAGTTGTGTTATCTGTTTTTTTATTACAATCAGAAATTCAAGTGTTATTTTAAAATAGTAGCTGATGTGTCTGTTGTTACTCACTAGAAGTATGAGATTTCACAACCAATTTTGACAGTTTTATAAATGCACTCAAGCCAGCTATGAATAACACATGATTTTTATAAGCTATTTGGCTTGGTTTCTCCGCACACTCCCACCAAACACATTCTCCATGCTGGTCACCAGAGCCACTGTGAACTGGGGGGTCCCTAACCATATGACATTCTTGAACCCTTGAAACCACACACAAAGTGTCATAAAATGTGCATTTTTGTGATAGGTGGTTCAGAAAGATGATTGATTTTCTTAAATAAAGCTGAAAAAATACTACCTGACTTGGAGCCCACGGGTGACTGCCTAGGTCTACCGTAGGACAGGCAGAGCTGAAAACGCTGGGTCAGTCCCGCTGGGGAGGGCAGCAGAGTGCGACGCAGAGCGAAATGGGAAAGAGGGCTTGAGATGAAACATAAAGGCACATTGAAAACCTTGCAACGCTGTAATAAGAATGTTATAAAAGGTCAGGGGACTGTGGGTGGGTCCCCTTTGTGCCCCCACATTTATGCTGCCAGCAATGATACATTTTGACAAATTCCTGCTAATTTATATAAATTACTGCCCTCCCGAGGAGTTTGCTCCTTTTAAATAAAAGGCACAGAATTGTAGGTACCAGGTCAATTGGACGGCTATTTGAGACTCAGGGCTTTGTATAGATCCTCAGATATAGACCTGCGAGACGCAGCCAAGCTCCCCACTACCACCGCTGTGCCAACCACCTCTGGCTTCCTTAGCTCTTGCCTGGGGTAAGAATTCATGTGAACAATTGCAGGCAATTCCAAGCTCCAGGCTCACTAATGGTGTCTCTAGCAAGAATCCTCCCTGGAGTGAGGTCCAGGCCCCTGCATCTGCTCTGAGGTCCATGCTGCCCGCCCTCTTGGGGAGCGCCATTTAAAATCTGTCCATCTCTGAAGACAGCATCTCCTCACTGGACAGCTGAGCCTTGGGAAGCAGGACATTAAAGACAGAAGTGTCCTTTCGTGTGACACATGCAGAGCAGCGGGAAAGGCCTGCCTTCGGGGAAGAGGCCACGGAAGTGAGCAGTGAATAAAGCAATGGTCCGGAGAGCACCAGCTTGGCAACATTTGTCTCCAAGAGCACCGTGTATGGGCGTGGCCGAAAGCTGCAGCTAACACCGTTATTGCATCGACTCAGACCTCATTTCCCCTAGTGCTTTATTCTGTAATTTGTTCCAACTTTTTTTTTTTTTTAAACAAAAGGAAAGTAATTCTGCATTCAGGAAGCACTATCGATCCAGGCTAATTTGGTCCATAAGGGGCAATTTCAACAGACTGTCAGGTTGCCATGGTAACATCCTGTTTTATTTATAGTAACAAGTTCAAGGTATGGCTAGGAGAAGCAACACATCTCAGCGCAGTGGTTTACGAGCTGCGTTCTGAGAAGATACGTCTTTGGGAGAAACCTTGAAAGGTGGGAGGTGGACTGGTGGGGGGGAAGGGGGGTTCTGGTCTCCACTTCCGTTACAGTTGGAGCAGCCTTGCTTCGATTGATCAGGAACATTTCCGGATTCTGCTGTATTAAAATAAACACAAACTAAATACAGCCAGAGAACTGTCTTTAAAAGCAAAGTGCCAGCCACCGGGCGTGGTAGCACACACCTTTAATCTCAGCATGTAGGAGGCAGAGGCAGGTGGATCGCTGTGAGTTTGAGGCCAGCCTGGTCTACAAAGCGAGTCCAGGACAGCCAAGGCTACACAGAGAAACCCTGTCTTGGAAAACTGGGGGAAAAAATGAGAAGACTAGGTCCTAGTATCCCTTTCTATCTCAAACAGGCAGAATCTAATGTCCACGGACAGATGTTCCTGGGCCTAATAGGAGCCTATTGCCCTCACATGCTGGCCTAGGAAAGGCCTCTGCAGCATCCTTAAGCCCAGTTCTGGTTCGTCTTGGCCACATCCTGGATCGACCTCAACTTGCATCTAGGTCTGGTTTCTGCCCTAATCTGATCCGATCCTTCTCCCAGAAAAATGCTTGAGGGATCCTAAGACCCCTCACGGCCAGTGCCTTTGGCAAGAGCCTTGGGAAACTTTGTCCTGCCATCTCTGTCTGTTGTGGAGCCTCTTGAGATTCCAGCGTGAACTGATATAAAATGTTTGCTTCAGTCGTATATGCCTGTGGTCGCTGTTTCCTGGGAGGATGCAGCAAGAGGAATCGCATGCGGGAGGGGAAAGGTCTGCATGGGAAATGGAGCAAGATTCTATCTCCTAAAACAAAACAAAACAAAACAAAAGCTGGGCTGGAGAGATGGCTCAGAGGTTAAGAGCACTGGTTGCCCTCCCAGAGGTCCCGAGTTCAATCCCCAGCAACCACATATTGGCTCACAACCATCTATGATGGGATCCGATGCCCTCTTCTGTCATGCAAGCCTACATGTAAACACATATGTAAAACTTCATATACATAAGTAAATAAGTCCTCAAACAACAACAAAAGCTGTGACGTTGAGCAATTCTTTATATGTCCTTGATGCCGGAAAAAAAGAGGAGGAGAGAAAGAGGGCAGTAAAAAGTGCGGGGAAGAGGGGGACACAGAGGAGGAGGAGGACTGTCACTCACAGCCCCTCTGTATTTGGATTTTGATCTGACCATGAGCCAGACCCACGCCTGTGTAGAAGGGAAAACCCTTGTTTGTCTCCATTGTTCCTCCTTTACATGCTGCCTGATGTTACAGATTCAGGGGAGCTGGAGAGGGATGCCAGGAAGAGAGGCAAATACATGGGGGCATCTCTGGACTGGCTATTCAATTTCACTATTAACCCAAAGTTGTTCCCCTAAAATAAGGTTATTAACTTTTCTTAAAAAGTTACCCAAGAGCCCAATGCAAAGACAGAGGCCACCCAGAAGAGACTGAAATCAAAAAAAAAAAAAAAAAAAAAGATTCATGAAGAGAATAGCTTATGAGATATCCCTTAAAAGATGGGATTTTTTTTTCCACAAGAGAGATGAGAGAGGAAAGTGGCTTCAGTGAGAGGCAATATGGACAAATGTGTAGTGGAAGCCGAGGATACATAGCTGGAAGCTCGAATAGGTAAGCAGCTAGCTTCACAGCGTTGTAGAGACAGACACTCCTTCCCTCGCTAGTAAGTATTAAAACTTGTCAGAGGCCAGGCACAGTAACAAGGACGGGGCAATGACAGCCCTTGTCGGTGTGGGCCTCGTATTCTTTTGAGTCTACCACAGGAGTCTCGAGTACTGGCTGAGGTGTGGGTACTTAATTAATCAGGCAACAGGGATCCAGAGAAGGTTTTGAATCAAAGAGCTGATGTATATTCTGTTCTTGCCTTTGCAGTTTCCATGGCAACCGAAGAGCAACATCATTTACTTACTCTACTTTAACCTAGCCTCATGTGTATTGACCCCTGACGATTGTAAGCTTTTCCAGAGAAACCTCATCTCCGACTCTTGGTTGAGTGTACCGCGTAGTCACGAGTCATTCTGCAGCCCTCAGCTGTCACTGAGGGGCAAGCATTTACCCGCTGCTCAGCGGTCCGAGAGAGGTCTCGTGCAGGCTGGATATCACCCTAAGGCATGGCAATCCCTGCTCAGAAAGCCAGGTACCACTCAAGGGCTTTCAAAGGAGGGATTTATACTAAGCTGTTAAAATTGTCAAAAGGACTGAGGAAGCAAAGGCCAAGGAAAGATACCGTCTGCTTCCAAGAAGTCTAGAACTGCGAACTGACCACTGATGATCTCAGCTTCCTCCAACGGCAAAAGAAGCAATTTGCATGAAGGCACATAGAAATTATTGCTGCAAACCCACATCTGCCACTGATCAGAGGCTGTATGCTTGGTGCTGCTCCCATGGGGGGCAAGAACGCCTATTTTCCTCTTACCTCATTTCATGGGTCTCTTTTACTGGGAAACTATAAAGCAGAGCTCTGAGGCCGAGGGATTCTGGGGAACATAATTCAAGGTTTCTAGGCTCTACAGTGCAGGAGAAAACCAGATGGGGCTTGAGGGAAAATGGCTGCCAAAACAATAATTCCTATTTAAAGTACAGTCATATCCTCCGAGAGGACATGCTCAACATCTAAGCCCTTGTGAATTCAATCTTATTTGGAAATAAGCATTTGGAAGATGTAATCAAGTTTAAATGAAGTCATAATGATTTGGGGTGGACTCAGAGCCAATATGATTAGTTGTGTTGGACGAAAGAAGAAGTCCAAACACAGACCCCAAAGGAAAAAAGATAGATGCTGACAGAGGCAAGAGTTGGGTGATTCATCTACAAGGCCCCAAACACTAAAGATCAGAAGCAAACACCAGAAACTAGAAAACTAAGGAAGTATTCCATTTTAGAGCCTTCAGCAGGAGCTTGACCCTGCTGACACCTCGATTTCAGATGGGTAGCCTCCAGAACTGTGGAACAATCTCTCTCTGTTATTTTTAGCTACCAATATGGTATGGTAAACTGCCATAACAGTCCTGGAAAACTGCTACATCACCACCACAGTCATGCACAAACATACGCACGTACATGGGCACATACATGTCTTTTGTAGCTTAAGACCCCTGTAAGCCACTGTTGCAAATAAGAGCGTGCTTGGGAACGGAGATCAGCAGTAGAAAAATGAAGAGATAAACAACTATGGTTTGAGATGGAGTGTCTCTGTCTGTAGAAGAAAAGCGGTTTCATTTGAACGCATCAGCACAGGACGAAAACTCTTCCAAGCACAGCCAATGCCCAAGCCAGACATCGCTACCTAAAATAAGCCTGGACCCACCAGATGTGGATGAAAAGTGTGTGACCTTCTCAGCCCTGGCAATTGCTTAAGGGGCTGTAGCTCTCCAGCACAAATTGGCATGCGGTGTTTTTCATGGATTTGCTTGGTGAATGGCTATGCTGATTTTACACGGCAGCTACAAAATCCATCTCTAAAATAGCAGGACTGCCTTCTAAAAGCATATCCAATTACCAAATCCATGGTGATCTCTCATCAAAATGGCCTTGATGGGGACAGAAGAGCCTGTATCTTTTTTCCCATCTTTTCTGCAAGTTGTACATCTGTGAGCTGTTTTCACTCACTCAGACAGTTCCTACCCAGAATATTTAGGCCTATTATTTGCTTCAAGGGTCATCCTTTTCTTAGACTGGATGCCTAAAATCCAACAGAAAGGCTTAGGAGTGGGCAAGTGGCCATAAAGATAGTGTTCGTCCATGTATATGGAAGACTATAAGAGATAAAGTGATGGTACAAACCTACAATGAGGTTTACTACCTCGAACTTTACTGTAGTGCTGAGAATTGAACTCATAATCTGATGCTTGCAGATTAACTTCTAACCCTGAACTATGCCCCCCAGCCAAAGTATTTTTGAGTTTTAAAACCCTGCTGCTAAACAAACCCATGTTCCTAGCCTGGAACCAAGAAAACCACAGTCTGTTCCTTCCTCTAAGCAGCTTTTCCCCCCCCACCAATAAAGTGCATTTCAGAAATTACAAAGTACAGTAAGAACAGCTACCATCCATCCTGGTTATCAGAGCCTACACTAGAGCCATTTTGATTTGGTCAGCAGAGAGGATATCAAGGAGTAGAACTGCAAGCTGTCAGTTTGGCCTGGTCCAAAGGCAAAGATGCTTAGAGGTGGGCGGGGGGCGGGGACTCGAACCACTGACCCAAGACTCCTTTCATGATGGCTAACTAGGATGCATGTTGGGTAATAATAATCATTGCTTTTTTTTTTTTTTTTTTTTTTTGCCTTTAGCAGCAAGAAAGTCTGAACACTTGCCAGCACCTCTTCCCAAGTCATTTGCCTCACCCAGTCAAAAGCACTCATGTCACAGCAGAAAACTTCGCTGCCTCTTCCAATGATATAACTTCATGTCAAAAGACTGTCAGAAGTCAGTAAGGCTTTTAGACGCTGAATTTCTCTACTAAAGTCTTGCAAGGACAAGCATATATTCCCTCCCTTCCCACACCCCACCCCCGTCCCTCACTTTAACCTGTCTCTGGAGGCCTGGCTGGGGAAGGCAGAGTAGCCATCCATCCAGTGTTGCTGACACGGTCTGCCCTAAGCCAGCCTCTCAGATGATACGGCTTCAGGGTTCATCTTCGCATATCTGGCCCTGGGTCTGCTCTCTGACACCAGCCCAGGAACGGGCAGGGGCAGTAACCAGCAGCAACTGCACATCCGCGGGTTCTGCCAGACGTGATTTCTTCTCCCTCATCAAAATTCATTACCACGAAGACGGTCTCGCTTCCCATTAATAACTGCGACAGTGACCAGTCTTCCTCGATTATCAACTCATTGCTCATGCAAAAAAAAATGTCAAGCGATCTAATATGGTTAGGAGCTGTTTGCAAGCATCTCCTATCTCGGCCTCCCTCAGCACAATCCAGGAGACAGCCTGGCTTCACCGGTACATGAAACGGAGCGACTGTTACAGGATCTGCAGAGCTTGTGAGGAATCAGAAGGCACAAAGGCATCGCAAGACGCCAACAGGCTCATCCTGACTCTACACGCGAGCAAAAGCCAGCCATTTAGGATGCCAGTCGGCTCTACCTCACGCCCACAGCTGTGGGGAGTGATCCAGACATAACTATCAGAGCTGTGCTGCGGGACCTTAAGCACTGTGTGAGGATAAATTACTCCCAACTCACAGACGCATAATCAAGGTCAGAGAAATTGAAAAACTCACCCAAATGAGTGGCGACGATGATGAGATTTAACCAAGTATTGTTGGTTCTTGGGGAGAATCACGGACTAGGTTGTTAGTTTGTTATTTGTTGTTTCTGGTGACAGGGTCTTTCTCTGTAGCTGAGGTGGGTCTCCAACCTACTGTAGCACAGATGGACCTTGAACGCAGCATCCCCGAGTGCTAGGTTTACAGATATGCACCCTCACACCCAAGAAACGTACTCGTATTGTTCTCGGCACTGAGCCCGTGCCATGCTTCATGAGACATACCAAATATTTTGAGTACCTGTAGACCATACCTGTAAATATTATACAGTCTGTAGTGCTGCTTATAAACAACTACAGCCTACAGCAATATTCAAATGATTAAAATAAAAACCCACAAAATTTAAAATGCAGATCTCCCAGTAGCAAAACAGCACCTCGTGGAATCCCAAGTGGACGCTGCCCAATTAAGGGCTTATTTTGCATTGATAATGCGTTACACCATAAGAGCCCATCCCAAGGACTTGCATTAAGTACCCTGTATGTGTGAACTCATTGACAAGTGGTCTTTTTGTTCTCCTTTCTAAATGTTTATGTGAAGTTTAGCTATCCAATAGATTACTGAGTGTGAGGATTTTTAGAAGTTTGTTTAATATAAGAATTTTGAGGTCTCTGGGAATTCCTGGGATCACTGATTTATTGTCCCTGGCCCTCCAAGAGTGGGGACTTCCCAGGAATTTGGAAACACTGGGAACCCAGTGTATCATTATTGTTGAATAAATGCACTTTAAACACGCCCCCTCCTTCCCATTTCTTTCAGTCAATTAGATCCTACACGCTCTCTTTGTATCCTTGTTTTTTCATTCCCCCACCCCCACCCCCTGCCCCATGAGGAAGTTCTCCTTCAAAGGTCTAATTTTGATGTGTCTCATTGAAGGGTTTGCTACTCTTTCTCATTTGGTCTCCAAGGAAAGACAAATATATGATCTATTCTTTTTTAATGTAGTTGAAAAATCACTGACTGACCCCTTGTGTGTTTGGAGGCGGGAGACAGAGACAGAGAGAGACAGAGTGAGACTGAGCAAAGATTCCAAGCACAGACAGGAAGCGCATCTTCCCACCGGCAGGTCACAGAGCCATCAGCTTCTCCACATAGGCACAGTGCATTGGCTACATTAAGTGCCACAGGCAGAGCTGGGACTCCGAATGACATTTATACCTCCATAAAGTGCCAGTGACACTTCCTGCCTTGTGAGTAAACACTTTCTACTCCTTGTGGCCCATGATTCATAGCTCAGACTGACCAGAGTACAGAACTTTAACATAACACCCAAGCTTTGGGTAATGCAGACCTGAGGAACCCTCAGACAACCACTGTCTCTGAAAACATCTCCTGAATTAACGTCCTCAGAATCAGCCACAAATCTAGCTTTGGGGGCAAATGCATTATTCCCAAATAAAAGACTAATTTCTTAACTCCTGCTTTAAAGTCAAAGACTTTTAAAAGAGGAAAACATGGCTTTGTGTGTGTGGTTTTTTTTAATTGACATATTCTAAATGGCATATACTTGCAGAATGCAGTATGATGTTTTGGTGCATTGTGAATTTATTAAATCAGGCCAGTTAATATAACAATCATTTCTCACAATTGTTTCTTGTAGCACAAACACTTAAAGTCTCTTAACCACTTTCAAGAACACAGAAGATCATTACTAACTATAGCCGACATTGTAGGCTCAATTTCCTTAATCAATATATTTTATTATAACTTATTAACCGAACGTATGTCACTTATAACCCGACTAGCCAAAACAATAGGAAAAGAGGATTAAAGAATAACAAAACTGTAAGGATATCAGTTCTGAGGAACGATTCTCCTGGCGTTGCCAGCAGGATTTCTTCTGATGGTACCTGGAGTAACCAGAACCTGGAACCTCAGCAGGAGCCAGAGCCCCGAAGCCTTCCTCGAGCGGTTCTCTCTAGGATCATCTCGAAGTGGAGCGATGAACAGCCAAAACTATCCCAAGTCTCCAAAGGCCCACCTCCAGTTCTGGCCTCATTTATATATCTCCTCCCAGAGTGTGTTCATGGGATCTTTTCAGCTGGCAACAATCAAGCTCCCTCATGAAGTGGTTGGTCTTCTAGTGGATTAACCTCACCTGTTCTCACAAGACCATTCTGATTCCGCACTTGGGATCATAAAAAGCAGGTTTATCTCTCCTTCGCACCACGCCATACAATAGTACAGAATGTATTCATTCCAAGATGACTCTGATCTTTTAAAGGTATTTAAATTGTTTGGTTAACTACATATTCTGATAGAGGTGCCTGAAGGACTAGCTAACTGAGGGTCTGTGGCTTCCAACAGTTCTACATCATTAGCAGTAGTAATATACTAAGTCCTATTACTGGCCCACTCTTCCTTCCAAACACTGACATACCAGAGATGGCGCCCCAGTCCCAAATAGGAGTATGTTTGTTTCATGTACCCAGATGCAGGGCACTGGATGTTTTTCCCACCAGGGCACTGTAGTTGGCCCTCTGAACATCTACTGTTTTCTCCAGCCCAGAGACTCATGCAGGAAGTGGCCTTTCATCCTCAGGGATACATTCAGCCTCATGTTTACAGGATTTTTCATTGGTAGTACTCATCAACAGTATGGCCACCATGTTTAGAGGTACCTGGACAGCTGCTAAGGTACCTCTTAGCAGGCCTTAGAATCTGCATTTCCCCTCTTCGGTGATTTTGATGACCAACTAGGTTTGGGAAACTTTGGTTAATGGTGACCTTGACTTTGTAGTCCCTGGCTAAATTGCCATCTGAGCCAAGAGAGACAGGCAATGAACAAGACTGTCTCAAGAAACAGAGAAAGGGGAAAGTAGGGCACTGGTCCTGGTCTCAACTCAGACAAGAACTGCTCGGCCTAGAGCAGGTTCCAGTGTGTGTGCTGCAGGTTGGAGGGCGAGTATGAACCCTGCCACATGCTCAGGAAGTGCTCCTTAGTGGTTGAAAGCTGTGAAGCCCCTGGCTGGGGAGCCTGACTCTGCCTCTTGCAAGATGTGGGAATTATGTAACCCTAGGCAGCCTCCGGCTCCTAATTTCTCCAAAGGGGATAAACTAGCTGCCGCATAGGAATCTGAGAAGTTGAAAGATCTTAGGCTCAGCACAGTGTCTGTTCTTTGTGACCAAGGGCCGGAAGAGGTGTGTATAAACTGTTTAACTATTGAGGAGGAAAACCCTTCTCTAAGCTCTCGGCTTTAGTAAACTGGAAGTTGGCAAAATGAAGTGTCAAAAGACAGATTAACGTGAGACAGGGAATACAAATATATTAGTATTTCCACATATTTTACCTGACTGGGCATGATTTAGGTCACTTGGGTCCCTGAAGATGAGTCTGCATGAGTCTCTGAGCTGCAGAAAATAGCATGTGTTTCACAGGATCATATACTTTTACACATTTAATGATATTGTATGTTTTTGTGTGTGCGTGTGCCCATGTGTGTGCCTGTGCCCATGTGTGTGCGTGTGTGCATGTGTGTGTGCAAGTGTGTGTGCGTGCAAGTGTATGTGCGCAAATGTGTGTGTTTGTGTGTATGCGCATGCACGTGTGTGTATGTGTGTATGTGTGTGTGTGTGTGTGTGTGTGTGTGTGTGTGTGCGCGTGCGCGTGTGTGCCCTATAGGTTTCAACAATGGAGATACAGTTTGGGTTCAATCATATGGAAATGCTGAGAAAACATGATGGCAGGAATTGAAAGTAAACGCTACTTCAGTGAGGTTTGTCCACTGCAGACTCATCTCAGTGCCGGTTGTGTCCTCAGGGATAAGCCACGCCTGGTTTAGAAGAGCCATGTCCTAAGTACTCTGTGTCAGAGACATGGACGGTCGGTCATATCAATGTCTTTCTGCAACGTCAGAATTTGCTGGATGATAGTACATTCACAGCACAGCACTTTCAGCTGCAGCCATCTTCCTGATGCTCCTGCTCTCCTTGCCATCCTGTCTAAGGCTAACGCAGGTTGTTTCACTATGAAGCTAATTATTAGTATTGACTCTCAGACTGTCATCTATCGCACGGTAAATATCTCCGTATGCCTATTCATATCACTGTAAGCATCACAGGTTTTCGAGCGAAGCTAAAGAATTGAGTCCAGATACTGAGGTGAAAAGTACAGGACCAGATCTAGAGGAAGGAACATGGACAGATGCATGGCAGGTCCAGACAGCCAAACACGGGGACAGGCAAGTGGAGATTCATCAAGACTAGGTTGGAAGTCCGCTGCCTATAAGCCCTTGATGCACACTCCGTGTGGGCAGATGACAGGTTAGTTGGAGGCCTTCACCCTCACAGTGCTATGTGTCCACTGCTTTATAGGCTCCACATGAGGGATTTTATAAGATTTTTAACACACCATATGCCTTTACAGGCTCAATTAAATTTATAGAGTGGCATCCTTTCTACCCTCGGTAATAAGTCATTTATTAGTCTGTGCCGCACAGCTGGCTCCAGACAGGTGATGCCCTTCATGCATCTACTCCCCATCCCTAAAATGGAGTCCAAAGCTGTGTATTTTACACAATAGGGAGTGACTTTATATCAGACCTCAGCCTGACCTCAACAAAGGGAGATTGATGCCACCTTCCCAAAGTTGACATCCCAGGTGCCCTTCCCAGGCAGGCAAGAGGGCTCTTCCTGTCTCAAGTACCTTCACCACAAAATTCTTCTTATGCACAGGTGGTTCATTTGAGGATGCACCGTCCAGCATCTTTCAACATAGGTGAGCTGGTCAGCATTCTCACAATGACCCAATGGCCCATGCAGTCACCTGGATATGAAGCAACTGGGCCATAATGAAGGGACATGTTTGAAAGTCGCTGTGCTCTGGAGGAACCGAGACTATTTCTCTGTAAACATGCTGGAATCTACTGTGCATGGGTAGAACGTATGGGAGGGAGGTCCACAACTGAGTATTACTGTGAACCGAAGTTTCTAGGAAAAAAAAAAAAAAGAGTCACAGATTGTAGAAGGCTGATGAACTAACTGATTAGAATTAGTGATTCCAGAGAGATGGACGAACACGGACCCAGAGCCAACCCTTTTAGCTTATCGTTAGCCCCCCCTTAACAGCCATTCATTGTCTACCCCTGTGTCTGACCTAACATCGCTGTCCTACCATGTAAAATCTTTTAGGATATATTAACAGATCAGCAGCTTCCTCACAAGCTGAGGCCACCATCAGGATATCTGAGGCCCAGAGTAGAGTTCCTGGCTTTGCTGTATGCCGCCTTACCTGGCATTTCCAACAGAGTGAAAAGTGCCTTGATTTATGACTGCCTTTGTTCTGTGACAACACATTTCATAAACCACTTATCACGTGGGAGTATGATCTTTGGGTTAGCCTGACTCATTGCTCCCAGGCGTCTGTCCTTCATATCTGACTCCAGAGTAAACCATCTCTCTTTGCATTTGAGGTGAAAACTGGGTTTTGTCCATATCACAGACAGATTCCGGGCACAGTGGAAGATTCATCTGAGTTGCACGGCTGTAATTGGGGTCCTCTACGGTCCTGCATGTCATCACAAAGGCATCTCAGTAAGGAATACTGTAAGAGTCTGGTAAAGCCCAAGAGAAACATGGGCCCTCCCCATTGCTTTACCTCAGTTGCCCATTGACCCTGGAAACAAGAACTGGTGCCAGAAAGGCTGCTCTTCTCTAGTATCCAACCTAACACAAGAAAGGGACCAGCGAAGCTTCGCCTTCCTCATCGCTGCCCTAGGAATTGCATCTGTGTTGTGTTTCATAGGGAAGAGGAAAAGAAAAGAAGCGATGAGAAATTCACAAAGAGCAAATGAACTCTTCCTCCCGAGAAGACAGGGAGGCAAGTAGACAGAGGCCCAGATTCCATTCTGCCTTTTTTCTCTCTCCTTTGCCCACCCCCAAAGGAACAGCCCAGGCCCTGGGCCAACCAGAGGGCTTGCTCTGAACTATTTATAGTGCCCAGCCTTGGGCAGAGCTCTTCCGATGTGGATATTTCTAGCTCTTTCTAATTCAAAGCAACTCTCTGACAGCCCTGAGCCATAACAGTGTGTGTTTAAGTGCTTTTACACATCAATATCCCAGGTCTCAAAGGATGCATAGATTAAGACAGTATTAGTCACCCTGGTTTACTCCACGGAGTGAAATAAATTAGTCAGAGTATCCTTTGTTTTGCAGAAGGACCGCATAAAATAAACATAAAATCCCTGAGCTTTGGCTGGACTTGTCTTAAGATGTCTCTTCTATCATATCTGTATTAAAAAATCAGTGTCTCTTCTTCCCTAATTGCAGGGCACTATAAATGAGAGATCCATCCACCACCAAGGCCACTGTTAGTTGATCCTGCACAGTTCCAGTGAGACCCTGCAGCCAACTTAAACTGCATCCCAGAGACTTGGATAGTGGGTGAATCAGCTCCAGTGACTGGACTCAGCTTTCCCTAGGGAACTTCGGTTGGTGAGGTAGTGTAGGCTGCTACCATATCTGTGGGCTATCACCAAAGACAAAGGAGAAAGTGAGAGCTAGAGGGATCGAGACTGTGAAGTGAAGCCTCTAAATTCTTTTTGAGGATGCAGAGGAGGTGACACAAATATGTTTTGTATTCTTTTATATGCACCTAACAAAACGGAGTTGCTACTGTCGTTATGATATAACCTATTATTAACCTTTGCCTAAGAACTATAGGATTGTGTGGAAGTTAAAAAAGAAAAAAGAAGAGAGAGAGAGAGAGAGAGAGAGAGAGAGAGAGAGAGAGAGTTCTACTTAACTGTGTTGGTTTCTGCCTGCTAGTAAAAACCCCTCCCTTTTATTTTAGAAAGACCCCAGAAGAAGAAAAAAAACTAACTTGAGAAACAAATATGACATTCTGAGGTCAAGGGTCATATTACAGAACCTTTTTTGCTAGCAACTGCTATCAGTAAATGTTTGACTGTTCTAATTGCTACCTACAAATGTTTGTTCCTGTAAACACTTAACTATGGTGACTGAGGGCATTCTCTTGAAGAGGATATTGGGACCCTGTCTATCTTGTCTTCATTCCTCTTTCCCTCTGTCCCTCTTTTATGGCCACCATGAGGTGGACAATTTCTTCTGTCACATTCAGCCCACCGCAATGTTCTGCTTTGACACAAAGCCAAAGGCAGCAGAGCCAACAGACCATGAGCTGTAGCCCCTGAAAGTTTCTCTCAGGTGTCCTTTCAGAGATGGGAAGCTGGCTGGTAGGTGGGCCAACATGGCTACATGACATAATGACTGTCCTCCTCAGAACTTTCTTTGGAGTGAGTCAGGTAAAGCCCTGACCTACTTCCATCTTAGGCTTAAAAGCCAACTTACAATCAAGACAAACTAGGTTAGTTCCTGTTTGTGAGTAAACTTCTGTTCCTCAAGGATTGGGCTAGGCTCCACCTGTAACCTTAATCATAAATGGTTCTGTACTGCCTGTTTTAGAAATGACAATCATGTTTTTGTTTCAAAAAGTTGTTCATAACCATCTTGCAAGCCTACCTTTGTTTCAAGAGATCATACGACCACAGTGTTATGACTACCTGTTGTTATGACTACTTTGTTGTGCCCACCTTGCAGCCATGTCTTTGTTTCGGGAGGTCCTCAGGACTACCTTGTTACGCTTATGTCTGCTCCTGTAACCCCATCTATTTTGCCCCCCAATTTCCCCACTTGCAAACCCCCTAACCCTGAGCTATAAAAGCCTTGTCTTCCTCACATCCAATGCTGACCTCTAGGTACACAAATAAAAAGAAACAAGCAAACCTTGCTTTAATTAATTTGGCCATATTGATTTGGGGTGGTGGTCTTTCTCCTCCCATCTTTAGAATTAACACAGGAAGTATGGAAGCTCATCTGTTGTTCCCCAATGGTTTCTATCCCCCAACTCACTGGTTAGGTCTCTTTTCCACTCTAATTTGTAAGGAAATTTTTGTAATATGGTAGCTTTAAAATACATGTTTAAGGTCCAATTATGAACACTTAACACTTTTTAAACACTTAAAGCTTTTCTACTCCCCCACCCCTTCTTTCCACCAGTACAAGTATTTAAGCTCTGTTGACTTTTTAAATGTGTTTTGACATCTGGTGGTGACAGACAACCCACTCTAATCATTTCAACATTTTTTTTCTCTCTATTCTCAGTGTTTATTTGTCCAGATAAACCAGAGGGTCATTTTTAAATTAAAAATAATGTTTGGGTTTTGATTAAAACCGTGTAATGAAATTTAAATAGATTTAGGCAGAATTACTATCACATCAACAACAAGACTTATTGCCAAAAGACACAGTCTCCCTGTGTAGTGTTTTTTAATGCTTGTAGTTCCCCACAGATGCACTTAAGCTCTTTTCACCTTCCCTCCATCCTCAATTATTTTATATTTTGAATGGCTATTGGAAAAATGTTAAGAAAATTGGTTGGAAGTAGTTGACTAAATTTTCATTTTGGTTTTGAAGAGGTGTTTTTTTTGTTTGTTTGTTTATTTTTATTTTTATTTTTTTTAGATTTCCTCCAAGAGGCCAATTATATAATCTACAAATAATTATAATTTTGTCTGCCCTTTCCCAATATTTGGTCACATTTATTTTTTATGCCTAGTCACTTTTATCATTTTAGAAATGATGTTGAATACTAATACTTAACTTTCTCGCTAGTTCTTCCCATTTTAATAGAAATGCTAATAGCAAGGAGTTTAACCCTTTGAATCTACATGGTCACCAAGCTGACCATCACGGAGCTTCTGAAGTACGCACTTCTCTGAAGTAGACTCTGCTACTCTCTCTCTCTGTTTTTCTATAAAGAGAAATTAAGACACAAAGACATTGAGTAACTTTGCCAAGGTCGGGCTGGAAATAACTGGCAGAGTCAAGATTTAAATCCAATAAATGTGAGTGGCCTGATCACTCTTTCTGATCCTGGATTTAGCTAGAATGTAGATTGAAGGACTTTAGTGGCCCCAGCAATATTGATAGCATCTCATAGTGTTGATGTTGGCCAACAAGTGATAGCCACTACCAGTGTTGACAGAGATGGTAACTCCAGAAGATCAGAATCGAGGTAGCAATATTTAACCATTAGTGGCAAGTGAAAGACGCATAAACATTGTAAAGAGAAACCAGGTCACTGTAGATGCTGAGAGTCACACTGGATTCCCAAGAACAAGACAGATGGGTATCTAATAAGTGTATTGCTTAGAGCATATGATCACAGACATTACAAGTAGGTAGACAGAAAGTTGGCATCACTGTGGGCACCACAGTGAACATTCAGAATAACCCACCAGCTTCTACCTCAGCCAGTGCTCAGATCTAGAACCAATCAAGTGAGGGAAAGGCTGGGTCCCACTGTAGGGAACACTGTAAGGCCACAGCAAACTGTCTCCAAGTGAAAATTCCACCAATCCTTCCCAATGTGGCAGAACTAATTACACACTAGTAAAAGGACTGTTCCGAGGATTTTTCAAGGACTATTGTATACAGGATGTGAGTCAACATGGGTAGTCCTATTATAAAGAGAGCATTGGGAGCCATCTGACTGGTGGAGTCTGGACTCAAGTCTGTCTTATAACAGATTTGATGTGTTTATAAGTGCACCTTGTGCTCATTTTCCCAGCTCTTAAGAATATAATCTAGAGAAATACAAGCAAATAGGATCCCATACCAGTTGTCTGGCTTCTAGAATTAGCTCCATGCTGGTCATTAAGCTGTTGTGTCTCAGCTTCAATTTGTTCTGCCCCTGACTCCACCCACCTCACCCCCAACCCTGCCACAAATACCCCCCCACACACATACACACGCCCTGCCCCACACTGATGCTCTGTTCTGTGATGCTAGAGAGAACTGCCAACCACACATGTGCTTTGTCATAGGACTCCATATTTGAGTCTAACAATGAGAAAATGCTAGGGGGATCCAGGGACTCATGGTTCCTCTTTGCTCTGTGGTCCTGCTAGCACTGCCTTAGCCTCACTTCTCACCCAGGGACTGGCAATGCATCGCAATCATAGCACCAGCTCCTGCAAGACCCACCTCACAATAACTCTGGAAACATCAGCATCTGTTAGCCAGGCCTTCTAGAGTTCCCACGGTCCCACGGTCCCCCTGTTCTGCTGAGAGTCACCAGATGAGTAGAGGAGTGACCCCTTTAAGAAGTTTGAGACCTGGCTTCTATTTGAAGCCTCTACCTACCAGGAATTCCAGTTTTTTCCTTGCTCTTTCAGCTCCACCAGTGGCAGTCCCTGCCTTCAGGTTCCATCTCTGAGGGACCTTAGCATTCTCTCCTCGGTTTCCCAGTTGAAGAACTAACAATTCTTTGTGTTAAGCTTTCTCTTTAAGTAAAATGTGTGGCCTTTGCCTCCTGACACGAAAATGAAAAGGACACCAGAAGTTAGGAAGAAAAGCAGAAATCACAGCTAAATGACCTTAAGGAGGTCAGTCAGATGCTAGTCCCTACCAGGCTGGCATCAGGTCACTAGCCTGTCCCCTAGAAAAGATGGTTAGATAGTGCTATTGATGTTTGACTACCATAGTCTTATACAAATATGCAGGCACAGGATTACCCATGAATTGAAAGGGAGACACGTTTCACTTTTGTTTTCTTTCCTTTTTTTATACAATATACTTTGACCATGTTTTATACCTTCTACAATTCCTCCCAATCCTTTCCTCCCTCCCCAACTTAATGATTCTCACTCTACCTTCTCTCTCTCTCTCTCTCTCTCTCTCTCTCTCTCTCTCTCTCTCTCTCTCTCAAACTAAAACTAAAACACACACACAGGCAAACACACACATAAAATCTAAATAAACAAACAAAAAAACCAATGTAATGGATATTCTTGGTTGTCAACCTGACTATATCTGAAATTAACCAAAACCCAATTGGCTGGCACATCTGTGAGGGTTTTTTTTTTCTTAATTATATCATTTGAAGAGGGAAGACTCATTTTTAATCTGGGTATTTTGAGGTGGGAAGATCCACCTTTAATCTGGGCCAGCCACATCTTTTGCTCTCAGCCTACATAAAGGACATGGAAGAAGGAAGCACTCTCATTGCTTGCTTGCTTCCACTAACAAGTCTGTTCCCTCACTGGCATTAGAGCCCACTTCTTCAAGACTCTGTTGTGCACTGAAGACCCACTGAGGCGTCCAGCCTCTTGGACTGAACAACTATTGGATTCTTGCACCTTCTTTTGGTAGACACCCATTGTTGGGCTAGCTGGACCTCATCCTGTAAGCCATTTTAATAAATTCCCTTTCTGTGTAGATAGGTAGATAAATAGGTAGGTAGATAACTACTTCTGGGCATGGGGCCTGCTCGCGAGTATGGTTTGATATTCCCAGTGCCACTTCATTGGAGGAAACTAATGAAGCATTCAAATACATGAGCTTATGGGAGCCACTCTGGTTCAAATCACCACAGTGACCCTGAAGAGTCCACGGAGTCAGACTCTTTTGATTACCCTCTTGGATGAGCCTCCATGGGGAATCAAAGCAGACCCCTAGAGGACTACAGTGTCTGTGCCACCTGCAGCAGAGAGTTCTTGGCCCCTCTGAGAACTGTCCCTGAATGCTCCTGTACATGTGGAGCGACTGAGAAACTAGGAAGCGTACGTCAAGCGACTTTGACAGCACCACCTTTTTCAAGTTGAGTATTATCGAGACTACGTGATAAAACTACACAGGAAAAAAAAACACAACTACAACACAGCCCGAGACTTGAACTTCTCATCGTCTGCGTTATGCAAGGAGACAAACAACATAAACCAGCAATGGTGCTGGCTAAGGGGGAAGGCATCTGCAGATGGTGAAGGAGAAAGAACTGGAAAGTAGACAAGAAGACCTTGACTAGACATCTTCCCATTGTTGTTTCTGTTTCCTCCTTTTATTCGTGACCTTAAAGAGCCAAACATAAGACAGATAAAACCTAACAGGGGCCCAGGTAAATCTGAGACGCAGGGTGTGAGCTGCAGCCGATAAGGTCAATGTTCCCCTCTCATCACTTCCTCTTGAATTCTTTGTTGCTCTACCTTCCAGTGATTAAATTAATTACATAATTAAATGCAAAGGGACAGGCATAGGGAGGAGTCTTCTGGCCAAGGGACAACTTGAATGTGCCCAGCAGGCTACATGTACCAGGAAAACTTCACCATGCTCCTAGGAGCATCCCGTGAGCTCCCACAGACAGGAACTGGTCTATTTAAATATCCCAGCTGCCCGTCTCTCCCGCCTGGGCAAACACTGAGGTCCATGTTCTAGCCTGCTACACGGGGTCCCCAGAGGGACTGAGCTCAGGTCACCTACAGTGGACACATCCTTGAGAAGAGCTCTGACTCACTGCCCTTTCCTCTTGTGCCATTTATACCCTGCCACTCTTCCTTCTCACGATGTCCCCTGCCACAGGAAGCCAAAATACCTATCAAAATGTAGGCAAGCTGTCATTAACAGAAACACTCCCAGTTCCTCCACACCGTTACCCAGGATTGCCCCCTTCTGTAAATGCAGGAAAATGGGCTTGTGGGCTGGGAAAGGTATTCATGGAAATTACTTTAGTCTCATTATTTTAAAGACTGTCACTTTCAAGAAGGCAACTATGGGATGTTCTGTGGGTGCAAACCCTGATCTCTGCCTACAGAGCGAAGGGCAGGTGGTGTACTGTCACCCCACCTCTTTCACATGCCACTCTTACATGATCTCAAAGCTGGGCGTGCCATAAAGCGATCCTTCTATCGGCTTCTTATCATCCGAACAGGGGTCCTTCTAGGATTCTCCCATTTGTTGTCCCTTGGTCTTCCTCTCACACGTCATCATAAAGTTCACATGGGCTCTGCCTCTGCCTTTCATGTCATCAGAGCTATTCTAATGACGTCTGAATGAGGCTGCGTGGTGGAGGCTGCGAGCCATATGATACTTGGGTCTGACTTTGGAATACTTTGCAGTGTTCTATCTTGAGCAGTGGACGGTAGGGTGGTTCCCGGGGTTCGTGAGGGCTCTCTTCTGGGGAGAAGGCAACTTTCCATGTAGAGCCGTGGTGGAGGTGACTGGCAAGCAGTAATGAGTGTCACTGCTGAAAAAAAGAGGTTCTCACAGGACAGTCCCTCCAATGAACCCTGGGAAAGAAAGATGGACAGAGGGAAGGGAAGTCGGAGAGAGGTGAGAGAGGAAGAGGAGGAGGAGAGAGATTTCAAAAAGGCCTTAAATCACAATCACTTTTCCAGAGGCCTAATAAACTGTCCATCTAATAATGCATGGAATATTTTGGGAAGAAATTTAAAAACGATTTCCTTTTACCGTCAACATTACAAACTATTTCATTCTGCAAGTGACATTTTAATGGCCAAACAATCATTGTGCTGTGATAAATCTTGGAAGGCTAGGGGTGATTTTCATTTTGAGCTAGGTCATGATTTAAGTGATTTTTCATGGATTAAATTCCATTATGATCTGGGTGACACTTCTTGTAATAATAACCTCACTGTGTGCCCCCTCTTTCCATATTTATCTCCCCTTGACCAGCTGCCATTCACACCATGACCCTGGGATGGTGACAGTCTCCTCTGACCTTTGCAGTTAGTAATCCAGAAAGCGTTAATGAGCTACCAAGCCACCCTAGCCCCTAATTAGCTGTCTCCTGCAGCTGCAGCAGAGAATCTTTCTACTGTGAGATTTGAGAAGTCAGTCCTCTCAAGAAAACAAGGAAAGAAAGAACCTTGGACCCCAAGGAGCCTCTCAGCCAAGCACTGCCAAGCCTCCAGTGTGAGTCCAAACACTAGATATAGTGACACTGGTTAAAGGGTTCAAACACATATTCAGTGCAACATACCCCAAAAGGTATTCAGAAGCCAGGAATTATGGGACTACATGAAAGAGCCTGACCAGCAAGCAAATCATTCGTAGTACACGTGTGAGAGTATAAAACATTTGGGTCACCCAGATATCTAACACCGAGTCTTCCCTTTATATTGCCTGGGACTGTGCGTTAAAAACATGTCATAATTGGGCAAGCAAGATGGCTCTACCAGTAAATGCACTTGCCTCAAAGCCCAGTCCTCTAGTCCACATGACGGAGAGGCTTAAATTCTGCCAAGTTGCCTTGTGGTGTCCACGTGTGTGACATGGTATAAACACACACACACACACACACACACACACACACACACACACACACACACACAAAATGTAATGAAACATGTCATAATCAACTAATCAACAATAAAATATCCTGTGGAACTATATTTAACTCTCTCTCTCTCTTTCTCTCTCTCTCTCTCTCTCTCTCTCTCTCTCTCTCTCTCTCTCTCTGTGTGTGTGTGTGTGTGTGTGTGTGTGTGTGTGTGTTTGAATGCTCACATGTGTATTCTTGTATGTGGAGGTCAGATGAGACATACGTGGTCCCTGACTGGGCCTGACCCCAGTACTGGGGTTACAGACACAGTCTGCTGCTGCACCCAGCTTTTTATGCAAAGCAAACATATTTGCAAAGCAGGCACCATACCCATGGCTCCTCCTCCCCAGGCCAGGGTTAGTGAGTACTAACGTGAGAAAGGTCGTCTCGAACCCCAGCCTGAGATCCTTACTTTGGGTCTTGATCTGAGAATCCACACTATGAGCAAATGTACACCAATTTTATCCCTGAATTATTCTGACGTGTAAAAAGTCTAAATGAATAAAGGTCAAAACCCAGAGAATTGTGGCAAAATCCTAGGTCATCCTGACTTATGTGAGCCCAGCACACCCGGATGCCTTGCAGATGAAGCCGGTTAAAGCAGGCCAGAAGTCCTGGGGCTGCTGGAGCTTTGACCACGTTCTTCAAACCAGCCTTTTTGTATCCAAGTGGCTGTGATTCCCTAGGATGAAAGGGGCCAGCATTCTCAGCGGTACCCAATTTGCTTAGAAACAGCCTAGTAGCTGACTACACGGAAGTCAGAAGTAAGAGCCATGGCCTCTGTTCTCAGAGAAATAAAAGACAAGGTTTGCATCTAGCCTGTGGAATCAGAAGGAACATATTCTAAATTGGTCTCTGACCTCGAGAAGATCCAAGGCTGCAGCAAGCAGGCTGCAGGGCCTGGAGAAGGCTTCATGGGGGGGGGGGGCGGGGACGGGACACGTGGGTATCACACTGAAACTTGGCTTAGAAAGATATTTGGCCTGGACTAGGAAAAAAGAAGAAAAAGTTGGAGCAATGATGTGATATCTGGAAGGAACGTGTGTGTCAGAAGTTGAAGGCAAAGGCTTTGGCCCACCGGAATATTAGATTTCTATGTGGGCCTTGGGTTCACTTAGCTTAGAACTCACAAAGAGTTGGGAAACGGGCCCAGAAGGCAACCTTCTTAGTGGTTTCTGTAGGGAAAACAAGTAGGGTTGAATAACGGCTGGATCGGGATAGTCCTGGATTCCACACTTGGTTCTGCTATTTCCCTGCCATGGCATAAGAGTCCAACTTAAACTGTTTTCTGTCCCTCACGGTGATCTCCATTTTCCTCCAAGATGGGAGCAGGACTGCTCACCTCAGTGAGAGTCTAACGTGAGAAGTACAGGACCCACCAATTAGAAGGAAGTATTTGAATTTACAAGAACAAATGCGAAGGGTAAAAGCAGGCAGTAGGCCAAGGAGCTGCTCAGGCAGGCAGAGCTGGGATTGCAGGAGCAGCCTACAGGGGAGAAGCTGAAAAGCCTCATTCTGAGCTAACCAGAGAAAGAAAGCACGTTGCGGCCGGGGGAGTGGGGGGGTGGGGGGGGTGGGAGGGGGAAGGGGTGGGGTGGGGTTAGGGGAGGGGTGTCCCGGGCCACAGCTCCAGGGCTCACAAGTTGTCCTTGCGTATGAGGAGAACCTGAGGATCACCTTCCCCTAAACAAAAGAGGAGGTGAGGGTGTCACGTGACAGCTCCCCAATGTCAACCAAGCCTCATCTTTTCTTCACCTCCCCTCCCTGGAAAAAACCAAGCCCAAAGGAAGGCAGGCGGCTGCAAGGACAAAGCAGATCATGCCAGACTGCTGGATGGGCAAAGAGGGCTTCCCCTCTGTAAATCCCAGAAGGAATGTTTCAGAGACGTTCTCGTTCTCACATTGATTTTTTTCCCTTTGTGTTTGAAACCTGACTTTAAAGCCTTTTTCTTTTTCATTTTCTTATATTTGGACAGGAACATCACAGGCATTGAGTAACGCAGTGACATAGGCCTTACTCCAAAGCGGTTGACTTCTTTGAACCTCTATGCTAGCAACTGAGTGATTTTCTTTCTTCTTTTCTTGTTTTTGTTGTTTTGTTTTTTATTTAATTAATTGATTCAGATTACATCTCACTTGTTATCCTATCCCTTGTATCCTCCCATTCCTCCGTTCCCCCTCCTGCTTTCACCCTATTCCCCTCCCCTTGTTTTATTTTTTGAGCGTTCATTTGTTTTTTTCCACACAGTTTTCCTTTGTAGCCCTAGCTGTCCTGGAACTTACTCTGTAGACCAGGCTGGCCTCGAACTCACAGAGACCAGCCTGCTTCTGCCTCCTGAGTGCTGGGATTAAAGGTGTGTGCCACCACCACCTGGCTTAATTGAGTGACTCTCTAGATGACCAGTAGTACCTGAGCTAATGATACTTTACGTCCAAGAAAAGACTCCGTAGCTGTGGACATAAACCTTTCCTGATGCCTATGTATCTCACCTGTATGGAGACTCATCAGCAGTGTAAGACTGAGACCTCTAGAAAGATCTCTAGTCTGTTCCCGGAGTCCCCACTAAGAGGCAGAGTCTGTTGTCGATGCAAATGAATAGAAATAGGAATTTACTGAGCTATTGCAATGGGGTCTGCCCAGCTCTTTCAAGCTGCAGACCCCAAGAAGCAGAGGCATGGGCCTTTTATAGGGTTTAGACAAAGAAATGAGTTTTACAGTATGTGATTGGTTGGCATTTGGGCAGAAAAGCTGCAAGCAGGGAGTTAACAAGTCTTGGCGTTTGGTGGTTGGATAACGGGTGGAGGGGCAAGTTAACCTATGAAAAGATTGGTTGAAGCAGTCACAGGGGGCGTTTAGGAACTTTTTTAGTTGGGGAGGGGTATTAGAAAATTTAAACACAGCTGGTTGTCCTTGAGTCCAGCTGTACCCTGATTCACAGACTGAGGCCTTGAGTCAAGTTGGACTTTTCAAGGTTTTTTTTTTTCTGTCCCTGACACACACACACACACACACACACACACACACACACACACACAGTGATCTGATATCTGTCTGTCCTTGGTTCAAGCTGGACCCTCTAGAAATTTACATGCTTTGGCCTTAATGGGGGTCCTTAAGGGGGCTGCTTCCTTCAGTGGTAGTATGGTAAGCTCTTGCAATGTGTGGCTGTTGAGCTATCTGTTTTGGATGGAGCCAGAGCCTCGGGTGAACCTGCCCACAGATTGTCAATTAGCTAGCTGCTAAGCCCAGACTCAGAGCGCTTCAAGCTTTTGCACTTTCACACAGCAGTTGTCACCCAATCTGTTCATTTCAGGAGAGGCCTCCACACTGATCACTTCTTTGATCATTTATTTGAGCTTGCACATGCAGGTGCTTGGTGTCATTAAGTTACGGAGATAAATCCACTGTGGCAGAGAAGATATCCTAAAGACTCCTGGGGTATAAGGGATCAGAAAGTATTTCCATCTGATTTCTTAGGTCTGATTTTATTTGACTTTTGAAATGGGGTCTCGTATATCCTAGGCTGGGCTCAAACTCATTTTATAGCAGAGGATGACGCAACACCATGGTAAGTCTTGAAGATTAGACTCAGGGTGTCCCACATGCCCAGCAAATTATTAACTGAACTGCATCCTCAGTCTCTGGGTCTGCATTTAAGGGTTTCATTTGAATAGAGTGTGGATACCAACTGATTGCCATGGTGATTTCGGTCATTGAAATCTCTTATGAGATTATTCATAACTCACAGAAGCTGAATCCTCCCTCTTATGGAGACCCTTGGATATTGTTATACTGAATCTGAGTTAAGAATATTCAGAGTTGGATGTGGCGGTGCACACCTTTAATCACAGCACTTGGGAGGTGGAGGCAGAGGCAGGCAGATCGATGTGAGTTCAAGGCCATCCTGGTCTACAAAGCGAGTCCAGGACAGCCAAGATAACATAGAGAAACCCTGTCTCAAAAAAACAAAGCAAAAAACAAACAAACAAATAAAGAATATTCAGCCATTTTCATAGAATTAGACAGATGCACCTGAAACAAATGTTTCCTTTTCTTTTCTATTTACTTTTGTTGTTCTAGGCAGTTTTCTTACTTTGCTTTCTATTGTTGAGATAAAAACTATGACCAAAACAACTCAGGGAGGAAAGGGTTTATTTCATCTTACAACTCCCAGGTCATCATGAAGGAAAGTCGGGACAAGAATTAAGGCAGACGAGGAGAAGAGATGGCTCTTCCAAAGGTACTGAATTCAATTCCCAGCAACCACATGGTGGCTCACAATCATCTATAATGAGATCTGGTGCCCCTTCTGGCCTGCAGGTGTAATACAGGCAGAGTACTGTATACATAATAAATGAATCTTAAAAAAAAAAAAAAGAAAGAAAGAAAGAAAAAAAAAAAAGAATTAAGGCAGACACTGAAGCAGAGACCATGGAGAAATGCTGCTTACTGGCTTGCTCTCCATGGCTTGCTTTTTCAATTTATGTAACACAGGACCATCTTCTAAGGGATGGCACTGCCCACAGTGGGCTGGGTCCTCCCACATCAATCATTAATCAAGAAAATGCCCCCACAGACTTGCCTATAGGCTGATACGATGAAGGCATTTTCCTAAATAGAAGTTCCCTCTTCCCAGATGACCCTGGCTTTTGTCACGTTTGCAAAAACCTAGCCAGCCCAGCACTAGTACATTTGCTTCCATCCCTTAGTTTCTAAAAGTCTGGGGGAATGACAGGAATCAGCCCATCACAGTGGGGAAAGCCTAACATTGGAATCACGAGCTGGCCACACTGCACTCACAGCCAGGAAGCAGATGGCAGACAGGAAGTGGGGCCATGCTATAAAACCTCAAGACCTACTCCCATTGAGCCATTTTTCTCAAGCAAGGTTCCACCTCCTCAAGGTTCTACATTCCAAAACAGTGACATCCGTAAGGCACCACCAAGTGTTCAAATACATGAGTCTATGGGGTTGGGGTGGGGCTGTCCTCCTCAAATCCTACTAGCTACAATTTCATTCTTCCTCACAGAGCTTTCTGTAACTCTCCAGCCCTCCATGAAGTTCCCCTCTGAGACCAACCAGAGGTCCATCATCTGGGAGAAGTCTACATGGTCACTAAAACAAAGAAAGGGAAACAGGAGAATCAGATTGGGTGTCCTCACCCCCTCAGGTGGGCTGGGATGCTCCGGTCTACCTGATCAGCACTAGCCACAGGCCACCAGATTTCACTGGCGGTGAGAAATAGAGTTTCTTCCCACGTGCCCAGAGGAGCCGGCATGGAAACGGACTTGACGAAAACATCACCTTTTCTCTGCAGCCACAGTCACCCAACAGTGAACACTGCCAGACGAAAAGAAACAGTCCCAATTATCTCACCCTAAAACTGAGTCTCAAGTGGAACCTTTCTTCAGTGTGTGGTTACTGAGATGGAGGGCAATTCACCCCGCTTCCCCCTGGCAATGTGGCAGGTAGATGGTCTACACCAAGATCACTAGACAAGCAGAAATGCCCACCATGAAACTCCATAAGAGTTGGAGAAGGAAAAAAAAAACACCTTAGGCTCCAATGGTGTTTCCATCTTTCCAACCCTTCCTTCTTTATCCTAGATCTTAGGAGAGACAGAACTATCCAACCCAAGCAGCGTCATGGACAGTGACAGCAGGCCTGACTCACCCACTTGGATAAGGGCCCAACAGAAAGAACTGGGAAGATGGCCAAGCTCTACAGGAGGGCCTATGTCACAGGGCAGGAATGGAGAGGGACGTCCTGCACTGAGCACAGATGTCAGTGTGGGCTGGGACTGTGCCTTAAGGCACACTGACCCTGCCCATAGTTAAGTACAACTCGGAGGAAAGTCCCAGGCACTGAGTAGTCAGGTTGGTAGCTAGGGAGGACCGACT
Organism: Acomys minous; assembly: GCF_964271855.1. Lineage (NCBI taxonomy): Eukaryota > Metazoa > Chordata > Mammalia > Rodentia > Muridae > Acomys > Acomys minous. The sequence continues at coordinate 96,792,456 of NC_140492.1, read as the reverse complement.
AAAAGGAGGATGATCCCAAAAGCACTCTCCTCATCACTTCTGTAAGGAAGGGGGTAGAAGCGTACCTTTCTATGGGAAAAGGTCAGCATGAAGGCAGAGGGGGAAGAGGCAGAATGAGTTAGAGGGTGTTTGATGGTTCCCAGTGCTCATTGCTATAGACCAAGGCTCCTGAATGTTCCACCTCCCTTTGCCATCCGTGTAGAAGATTTGAGAATGAACGTCTGGCCCTGCAGAGACTTAACACTGTCGCCTCCATCTGCAATCCGAAGACTCCACATTTAGGTAGCCAAAGAAAGATGAAGATTGGTTTTCAAGGCTTCTCGTCTCTTTGTCTCTAGCACTTAGTGAGTAGGATGTAATGTTAGGTCATCAATAACACATCTGAATGAATGAAGGCTCAAAGAAAGAATTAGTTGTCCTCAGCCAAGAAAGCAGCCACAAGGGAAGGCTGCATCATCCGTAGGCAGATGAATCATCCAATGTGGAGCTGACAGCTGGGCCAATAGCACAGTACCTGTGAGTCACTTCATAAGAAGATTATCCTCCTGGACTGTACTTACGATCCTCCAGGGACTCTCTCATCTAGCCTCTGTGGCCAGGGTGTTTATGGTAGCAAGAGGAGAAAACTGAATTCCATATCGTCCCACCCCATCAAATGCTTACCTCTTCCAGGAAGGCTCTTGTGACTAATGGTGTCTCAGTGACCTTTGAACTCTTTATCATCTGCTCTCTCCTTTGAGTTCTAATTATATTTTTGCCTATGACCATTAGCATGAGTGAGTCATGTTCCTAATTTTCTCTCAAACCACATTTAGTATTTTGGGGGTATATTTCGTAATACATAATATACAACAGATATTTGTTCCGTGTTAATTGACTAATACTACCAATACTAACCTGTATTGCTTATTACATGAAAAGCCCAAGAAAACATACATACAATTATTCTACAATTCCATTCCCACAATAGGGTTGATATGGTTGCCCCCTATAATAATGGTAAGGAAACTGAGGATCACCTAGGAATCTCATCATGGTGAGGCTAATATTTAAGGCACGCCTGTGGGACTGGAGTTCGCAGTCCTAGCCACTCTTTGATGGGTGGTTGGAAGGAAAGATGGCAGCCCCAACATATTCTTACATGTTTTATTTTTCTTGGCAAGCCAAGAACCAGCTCTTGTGATTCCATAAGAGATTATAGTCGGCCCCATATGCCATGAGATACCCAGAGACGTAAGAAGAGCCATGCTGCCTGACCTTTGATACAACAGCTGCTGGGCTCCATTTGTGACATAAGCCTTCTTTCGTACACAGACCACCCAAAGGTCAGCCTGACCTGGTGACCCTCACAAGGGCTGCTTCTTATTTCCCAACTTATCCGTCAAGGATAATTACTTCCAAAGCCCCAAATCTTTATGATCAGCCAGAACCGTTATCTGATAGGAACTGTGAAACAAAATACCACCAGAAAAGAAGCTTCGGTTTCATCTTCCTCCACAGCTAATTTTAACCTGTTTCCTGCCCTTTGGATTTTCTCACCCGTCCACTTCCAGAGCTAATTGGCTGGAGGCTCAGAGGCTGAAAATTGAGGTAGCTGTCGCCCACATCTCTTCTGAAGTGACAAGCCCTTGCTCAGAGGTGATGGACGGAACTGTGCCTTCAATGAGCAGGAAGGGCCTTGTTTCCCAAGGACAAACAAAATCACCTAAGAAGCTCCCACTTCCAGTGAGGGAGCTGGTACCTTGCCTGACCTCTTGCTGAGCATCACCTTGGGCCTCTGTTGCAAACAAAGGCTTCTTAATTCCTGAATGGAGCCTCTTCCCACTGTGGAGGGCTCTCGGTGAAAGGTTGGCCCTGTTTCTGCACTAGGATATTAGTTTACACAGGGACTTCTTTTCAATGACATTCAGCTGGTTCAAAACCAACCAGGCCCTAAACTGTATAGGAAAATCTGCAAGGATTCAGAAACCAGGAGCCAGGGTAGGAGAATCCCCAAGTCATGCAGGCCCACCCCTGAGTGGCTCCTTCAAATGGATTCCTTGCAGAATCAAATTAGCTCATGGCTAGACACATCTATTCAGGTAAACCTCAGCCTGAATAGAAAGTGGATTCTTTCAAGACATGGCAATAGAGGTGGGGTGTTTTGGTTTCCTGAGCCATTATCCTTTAAAGAGCAAAATCTCTGTCTGTTCTCAAAAATATAATGGGCTTACCCGGCTCAGACCTCAGCAGCAGATGACTCATCGGATCTAGGCAGACCAGAGATGGCTAATGAAGTGCGTAATTCTCCCTCAGAGGAGCTGAGCACTAGTCCAAATACAATTTTATCACAGAACAAAACACAATTAGAGAAATGTGGGCATTTGTTTGATGATAAAGATCAGCTCAGGACTGAGCCAAGAGTTTTGGTTTTTTGGTTCTTTTTTTTTTTTTTTTTTTTTTTTTAATTCTTTTAGAAGCAGCTTTTGGCAAGGCTTATGCCATTACCTTTCATTTTAAAATCAAAAGGTCTGCTCAGTTTTTGATCAATTAGGGAAGTTGCTATTTATCATAAGAAGCTAATACCAAAAACTCTCCCTCCCCCTCCCCCCAAATAAGAAGCTTAAGGTACATTTGAGTTCAGGGACATGGCCAAAGTTGAAATAGAAAGAATTATTCTGAGGAAGACGTGGGTCTTCGCTTTTTTTTCAAGTCTTCTGCGTTTGAAACGCTCTGTGTATCATCTCTGTTTGTCTCTGCCAGCCCCTCCGACAGCATCTCACCTGCTTGGCCCTATGGGTCCCTCTGATCGCAGTTTAACCATCCTCTCCTCTCTTTACATGTTTCCATACATCAGGACGGATGCCTATTTGTCACAGCACTTGCCAAACCTTAAGGCAACGCGTTTACTGTTCTGGTATTTGATTGGCTCGAGCGAGATGTGGCCGGCCTGAGATTGGGTCCATTCTTGCTCAGCATGGCATCCCAAATTCCCAGCATGCCATGCGCCTGTCTCTTAAAAGGCTCGATGTGTTTGTGTTGAGTGGGTGTATGACGAACTGTTTCTCTGTGAAGCCCGCAGTTTTGCATGGGAGACCACCCTATTTAACACCGCTGTGATATTAATCAAAAAAGCTAGGCCCAGCCTCCTAACCTTGATGTAAAAGCGAAAATAATGATCTCAGAAATAAAGGCCGAGATCACACACCCTGCCCCCCCCTTTAGCAACACCTACTGATTGCTTGTCACTTTGTCACCACTACCAGGAAAGAGTCCCTTTTGTTAAAGGGACAGGATCGCTTTTCATCCAAACATGAACACATGGTGTTTATCCACGCAGAGCGTCACTGTACCATCAAATCATAAAAGTTAATTGGCCACATTTCCAATTCTTCAGCGCTATCTAAGTCACAATCTCTAGAGGCAGAGCAGCTGAGCTGTGGCAAGATGTGGCAGGTTCCCCGTGTGACTTCTCAAATAAATGAGCATCTCTGAGCCTGGATGAAACCTTACAGGTGTGTAGCACGCCCCTACACTGCAGTTTTTAACTACGAAACCCAAAAATCATTAGTGACAACAGGTGTCACTAGTGAGAGCAAGCAAGAAAAGCACATGAAAGTTGCCATAGATTTTCCTTCACCCTTTTCAGCAACTGTTTTCTTTCTTTTTCAATTATTTAGATATATTTATTTAAATTTTTATCTGTATGACTAACTATGCTTGCATGTATGTGTGTGAATCATGTATAGGCCTGGTACCTTGGATATTAGATTTTCTGCAATTGCATATATAGACAGTTGTGAGCTGCCATGTGGGTGCTGGGAATTGAACCTAGGCCCTTTTCAAAAGCAATAAGTGTGCTTTTAACTGCTGACAGTTTTTGCCTTGTTTTTGTTTGTTTGTTTGTTTTGAGGGTTTTTTGTTGCTGTTGTTTTTCAAGACCTTGTGGCCTTCTCTGTGTTTCTCTGTGTGGCCTTACCTGCCGTGGACTCACTTTGTAGACCAAGCTGATTTCAAACTCATAGTGACCCACCTGCCTCTGCCTCCTTGAATGCTGGGATTATAGGCCTCCGCCATGTCACCCGGCCCAGGCTAACCAGTTTATAAGTTCCAGTTCAGTGAGCGATCCTGACTCAAAAACATAAGATGAAGAGAGATTGAGGAAGACACGTGACATCAACATTAGACCTCCGTGTGGTGCATATGTACACACTCACACAAATACGATACATATCTATACCATCTCTCTCTCTCTCTCTCTCTCTCTCACACACACACACACACACACACACACACACACACACACACACACAACCTCATCTTCGTACTCATAGAATAACTTCATTTCCCAGGGAAAATGCAGTCTGGCTCAGCCAAGGACCCAAGAGGCTTAGAGTTGCATCATTGTTTTATTTCTACAATTCCCAAGCGTCTTTTTATAGCCGTGGATACCCTGAGAAGACCTAGTCAAAAACTAAGGAAAGGGAACAATAAACTCTGCCTGTGTCCTCAATAACCCCCCACCCCCGACACTGGCATTTATCAGCTCACACTATTCAACATCGAGTGGGACTTTTCATTTTTACCACCTTAATATAGCCCTGGGCTGAAAGGGTACAACACAGCAAAAACAAAGGTAGCCAGTAATTCAACATGCGACCAACAGGCAGTCAGCACCTTCTAGAAAGCAAGTCACTACTGCCACTTGCAGAGTGTGGCTTTTCCTCAGCTTGTGACATCTTTGAAGGTGAAGGCGATTCCAGACAATAGCTAACAGGCTCGTGCAAGGTCAGACAGACAGTCATGGCAGGACAAAAGGGAGGGAAGGAGGGAGGGAGGGAGGGAGGGAGGAGAAAATAATAGAGATAAAGGAGGGGGGAGAAAAGAAAAAAGGAAAAGAACACATGAACAGCCAGCCTGTGCTCGATGCCAGCACTGGGGAAGCTGAAGAAAGAGGGCTGAGAATTGTTGAGTCTGAAGCCAGCCTGAGCTACACAGCAAGTCTGAGCTAGCCTGGACTTTATAACAAGAAACACGTGTTCTCGTTATTCCGATTTCTCTTGAGTCAGAACAACTGAACAGCCCTTATCCCTGTCTCCTCTCCCCCTGCTTTTGCCACTCAGAGAGCTGCTGTTATTATTTTCCCATCATTATTTTCTGCTAGTGCTGTTTTACACCTGCGTTGCACACTCATACACACACACATACACAAACACACATACATACACACATACATACATAGACACACATATACACATGTACACACACATACACATACATACATACATACATACACACACACACACACACCTCCTAGTGATTTTTAAAGAAAAAAAATAGAAGAATACTATGTAATTTGTTGATCTTCTCGTTTATAGCCAGATAATATTTTGGACAGACTGTGCTTAGCCAGCTCTGTATTAACACTTTGTGTTACTCACATCTTCTCCTTACAGATGGTTCTGCAATGAATGAGCTTATACAAAATTCCCATTGCGTCTATGCAAGTGTTTCTGAGGGATGGGTTCACAGAAGTGCAAATGCCGTGCCCTTGTTTACGATACAAGATGAGCCATCTGCTTTTAGTGGGCACAGAAACAACCCTGGGTCAAGATGATTATACTGAGACAATGCCACCAGCACCGAGGAGAGGCAGGGAAATTACTGAGCAGGGATGACATGAGACTGGCCAGCTTGTACCATCTGTATCAACCATTTCTGAAATGTTACAGACATTGACCAGGTTTGGGCCCCCCAGAATTAAAACTCTTTGAAATAAAATAAAATTAAAATTAACTAAAAATAAGGGCTTCAATGCCAAACTTTAAATAGTGCCTTTCTTGTTTACATTTCCCAGAAATAGATGTCCTTAGGCAAAAACCAACACTGACTCACAGACGGTACTGAGTGGTCCCACCGAACAGTCAGAGACGTGGCAGGAACCAGGGGGGACGGTACTGAGGAAGTTCTGAGAAAGGAATGTGTTTGGGGTGAAATGTCCAAGGAAATGCTTCAGAGTCTGATCCAGAAATAAGACAAATAAGACGCTGTAGGAGCATCCCACCAGAGGCAGGGGTGTGAGAGGGGGCCTCCCAATACCCATGTGTTCTGTGCCTGCTACAGAAGTTAATAAAGTGTAAAAAAGAACCAATCAGTGAAGAAAGACCAAGGCTGCATCAGACAGACTCAACAGAACCAAGATGTCAGCCATACCAGATTAGTCCAGTAAATGCGGAACCTTTGAAAATCTTACTGTAAGGGCAGCTTGGAACATTTTGGTTTGGGTTTGTCTTTGTTGTATTTTGAAGGATGTTCTTAAGGTGGGTGCACATGTGTTAAAACTACAAAGAAAAGTAAAGGGTTACTTAACTCATAATTCTCCCTAGTGGTACCCTGGGGGGGGGACTGGTGGGGGGGGGATCCTCAAGGGATCCTGGTGGCCCTGGGTCCATTAAGTTGGCTGAGGGGAACATGGGCAGGCAGCTCCTCGCTGTGTGTCTCTGTGTAGGCACTATTTCACAACTTTTTAAGATGTAAAAGGAGACAAAGAAGTTAAAGAAGGGATAATGAGCGTTCAGGTGACTCCCTAGATATGATCTATGACGTATGGCAGTGTTTTGACAATCATATAAGAAGAAAGAGACAGAAAAGTAAAAACGTAAAACCTAGATTTTAAAAACTCAAAAGGTGAACTCAAAAATGGAATTGGGAGATGATAAATATAGCATTTCAGACCACTAAGGAAAATACAGATTATTCAATGAGATGTTAAGACAAGCTGGAAAACAAATAAACGGACCCCTGACTCATTGTTATGCTGCAGTAAATTCTAAATGAATCACAGACTTAACTATAATCATATTGTTGTATTAAAAAACAAAAACATAGCCATCCTAGAATAAAGTTTAGATGCAGAAAGGGAGTATAAAATCCTTTGAAAGAAAGAGGCAAACAAGAGACTAAAAAGACAAATAACTCCAGGACAGGCAGGGCTACACAAAGAGACCTTGCCTTGAAGAAACAAACAAACAATCAAACAAACAACAACAAAACCCAAACAAACAAAAAAGAGAAAAAATAAAAACAACAACTAATTGATTATAGTATCAAAACTTACAGAATTGTTGGGAGAGGGCTGGAGAAATGGTTTAGCTGTTAAGAGTGCATGCTGCTCTTCCAAAGGACCAACTTCATGACGTTCCTAGCATCCATGCTTACAACATCCTGTATCTCCTGTTCCAGGGGGCACCTCTGGCCTCTTCAGGCATTAGCATGTCACACACACACACACACACACACACACACACACACACACACACACACACACACACACCTTAAAACAATAAAATAGTATTATCCAGACCACCTTGATCACAAGGGTCAGAAGAGAATGTCACAGGTCTGCTAGCAGGTCAGAGAAGGAAGCAGGACACGGAGGATAGATGTTTGATGCCACATGAAGAGGGTGTTACAAGCCTAAGAATGGAGAAGCAACCCATAAAAGACAAAAGAAGGAAGGAGATAGAGTCTTCTTACCTTGAACTCCCAGGATAACCAGCTCTGCAAACCTTCTCACTGGCCCAGCAGATTTACTGTTGGACTCCAGGTCTCCAGAACATGGAAAAAAGTGAATCCGTGCTGCTTAAAGGCACCAAGTTTGTGACCATTGGTAATAATAACAATAACGGGAAACTAACTCTAAAACAATCCTAGTTAGTTCAAGAAAATGGGAATATCTTAATAGCCCCGGTAGAGTCATTGTCTACCATAGAAATATAAGCATCACTACCAATATGCAAAAAGAAGAAATATAAATTGGTCCACACACATGTAAAGAAGGATCCATCTTTATTAACCAATTAATCATTGATTGACACAGAGAAAAATAAATGCTAACGCTCCATTTGCCAGAGTGTGATGGGCAACGGGTACTAGAGTACTCTGTGGATGGAAACAGAAGTTTGTAAATATCTGTGGATTAACATCTGTTCATAATGTTTAATATTTATGCCTTTTCGACACTCTGCCCCTCTGCTCTACTCTCAGAGATTGATCATGAACTAAAATTCACAAAGATGTAAATATAAAATGTTCATCCCAGTATTACTTGTAGTAATACAAAATCATAAATGATCAAAGTGTCCACAAATAGAAGAGTCATTAAATAAGTTACTGTATGTAGCATAACAGAATCTATTGAGGCCATTAAAACATTTGCATGCATGCACAGAGAAAATATACAACATATTTTGAGTAAAGTGATATATAAAATAGCATACATGGTATCATACCATTATCCAAATCTATACTTTAGGATTTAAAAAAAAATCTGTGTTTTGAATTTTATAATGACATATTGTTTATACTGGATCCTACTGTAGTTTTCCACTGCCCCTTGCCATATGACCTTGCAGTGCACTGGGATAGGAAGCGTATCCTTTCCACCTCTACTAATTGTGGGTTTGGCCAAGGGAGCATAGGCGAAAATGACAATCTGTCAGTTCCAAACCAAGCCCTTAAGAGGCCTTCTGTGGGTCTGCTTACACACTTGCATTCCTGCCAACACCACAAGAAAAATATGTCCTTGGAAGCTGCTGACCCAAGAGGAATGTAGAGACAAGTGGAATGGAAGAAACCCAAGTGAGACTTTCAACCAAGCCAATCAAACCACAGTCTAAGAAAAGACACTTTGGCCAAGTCACAGACCCATGAAAAAGAAAGGCAAATGTGCTTTATATGCCACTGGATTTTAGAGGCTTGTTGTGAAGCACTGTTGTGTCCTTCTGTATAATTATATACTAATAAGCGAAATCTTTGGAAGAAATTACTAGAATGTTAGCCTTGGCTATCTCTAGGCGGTAGGGTTTGGTGCTGTGCAGAGTACAAGTCAACCCAGCCTCACTCCCATACTCCTGTCCCACACATCCAACCACCTACTGAACATCTACATTTCAAGGTCTTGGTCTCATCCTGCCCACAACTGAACCAACCACTGATACCTCCCTTAGTGACACTCTGTCACCCCCCCACCACCACAGCTAATGAATAATAAACTTGTTTTTTCAGTTGCTCCACCTAGAAGACTTGGGACCATCCTTTTTCCTCCTCTTTAAATCCCACATCAAGTCTACCAGCAACCCTGCCAGCTCTGACTGAGATGTTCCAAGAGCCTAGTGCCTCGAACCTTCTCTCCCTACTGCTTCCAAGTGACAGAAGCCATCATCTTCTCTCACTTGGCTTACTGTTTGAACCTCCTTTCTGGCCTCACTACTTTTCCTCTCTCCCCCCACAATCTAATATTTACAGTGTCTAGAATAGACATTTTAAAATGTGAAGTCAGGTTCTCTTGAGCCCCTTGCTGGAAGGGCCTCCAGCAAGGCACCCTTGTCTCCTGCATGCTCTCACGCAGTGGCTTCTCTTCCCTCACCATTCTGTACTGTCCCCCTGGCTCACCTGATGCTTGGGTATGGAGCCTGTGTGCTGGTCAGACTCTGTCTGACCTATCCTACCCAACTGTATCCAAAGGCTCTCTCTGTTCAGGTGCCATCTTTCTGAAGATATCTACCCTAACCATCCTTTCCAGTTAGACCTCAGCCCCTTCCACATTGCCTCAACTCTCTTTCCTCTTTACTTTGTGCCACATTTTCCCACAGCACTTGCCATGCCCTCACATGTTAGTTGTATGCTTTACGCAATCATTATGTTAGCCGCCTGCCTTGCTGACAAAACGTAAGCCTCTGAAGGACAGCTGGTTGTCTCGTTCTGGCTGAATCCCATCTGCCTAACCTGTGTCTGACACACAATAAGCACTTAAACTGGATTTGTGGGGTAATGAAGGAATTTATTTGTAAGGTTCTTTTTATATAATTAACATGTATTATTTTAATATTTTTTTTTCAAACGATTAGGCATTCTTCTTTTTAATCAACTCTTTTTCAGAGTCTGGTTAATCCATGAATTCTCTCCTTGAACTTAAGTGGGATTAAATCCCTGTAACTCCTAACTTGGCATTCACCCCCAAAGTTGATCTGCAGCACTGTGCCCACCAGCTCTCCTGACGCTGAAATCTCATTAGCTTATTATTTTTCAGCCATCGATGATTTCTTTTCAGCATACAGTTTTCTTTAGTCTCCTTAAACTGTTGTAGACATGAAGAGGGATAGTTTCAGCTGGCCTTTTTAGTATGTCTAAGCAAGCAACTCATGTCCTTGAATTCTTTATAGGTCTTACTCTGTGACAAAGTAAATTGCATAATTATTTGCATATTAGGAGACACCACCACAACATGAATATACGCTCTCAGCAGCCTCTCTACCACAGGCTCCCTTGCAGCTAGCTTCCCCTTTTCTGTAGATCTGGTCTGCTCTATTGTTCAAATACTAGATGCACAGCTCTTCTCCCTGCCTTCGTCAGCAGTAGGTCCAGAAGATTCTCAGTACCCTGGGAGATTTGTTTGGGTTCATTCTGTCTCCAGCTACGCACTAAACTCTCTGCAGTGATTACTGGAAGCTAGAACCTTCATACATGTGTCTTGGCTGTGGTTTCTATTGTTGTGATAAAGCACCATAACAAAGACAACTTAGGAAGGAAAAGGTTTGTTTGAATATATTCCTTGTAACCTATTATCCAAGGAAGTCACGGTAGGAGCTCAAAGAAGGGACCTCAATGCATGAACTGATGCAGAGGCCATGGAGGGATGTTCCATACTGGCTGGCTCTTTATGAGCTGTTCAGACTGCTTTAAAAAAATAATTTCAGGACTATAACAGGCCCAGGGGTAGCACTGCGTACAATGAGTTGGGCTCTCCTACATCAACCATCAGCAGAGATGACGTACCATATGTTTGCCCACAGGCCAATCTGGTGGGGGGCATCTTCACAATTGAAATTCCCTCTTCCAAAATGACACTAGCTTGTGTCAAGCTGACATTTAAAGAAATGAGCCCAGCCCAAGTAACTTTAGTGCCCACATCTATACCAGTTTCCCTAGAGAGGCATAAAATCTTAGTCACAGACAATATGCTCATAGCTAAGAGGCATGGACATCCAGTAATCAAGCACACAGATGATGAGTCAGACTGTGTTTGTTCCAACTCTATTTATGCATGGCCAGAGCAAAGTCAAAGTGTCTCAGCTGAAACTCAGATCAGTGAAATACACAGAATAACTAACTACTACAGAGTTTTCTGAGGATTAAATGACTCATGCTGAGAACAAAATAAATCTCTAGGAAGTTTATTATGCAAGCTTGACTGTAGAATGAGTCCCTTAGCCACTCCCCTTTGAGCAAGATTGGCACCCCAATTCCCTTCTACCCAGAATATATGGGAAAAGCTCCTGATTTAAACCTGATCTATAAAGCATTCCCTGGCTTTCCATGTTCATTGACTCACCAACTCTAAAAGCAACGGAAGCTGCTCCCATGTGCTGTAAAAGTGCCTCACCAGGAATACCATCTACCCATATCAAGACCAGGCAGGCAGCAAAGAACCAAGCAGGTGGGAATCCAGGCCATGCTACCCAGAAGGGAGCCTGTTTTCTAGCACTTGCAGAGGGAAAACCTAGTATTTTTAGATTTATTCGGGTGCCAATTAGAAGTAAGTCACTTTCAGGTCTAAATGGCCATGATCACTTCCGTCCCACACTTCCATCCAAACATGACTCACCATTGTGATTTGATGAAGTCCATCAAAGTGTATAGAAGTAATTAAGGCTTGGAACATCACCCATTTCCATGTGAATTAAAGGTACCAATGCAACTTCTAGCAGAAGAGGAGGAAGAGGAGGAGGAGGAGGAAAGAAAAAATCAATTTCTAGAACTACATGACCAAAATTCATACCAAATGCTACAAACTGTTGGAAACCTCAGGAAATCCTAACTCAACACTGTCTACTCAGGTTTCCAACACTTAATCCAAGTGGTCTCATTTGGGTAGAAAGAAAACTCCAGTTTTTGAAGAATTAAGTTATGTTCTACATAGATTAAAGGAGAATTGTGACGAGGTTGAAGAGATAGCATTTCATCTGGACCATGAAGGGTCCTTCTTGCCTCATGAGAATGTGTCTTGGGAAGAGAAAGTGAATTCTGAGGCCGAGGCTGGGATTGCTGTGGGAGGGGACTGGAAGGCACAACAAAGTGATTCTACTTAGAAACATCACACCATGGCATGCCAACTAAAAACCATGTATTGAGATAGCCAGGCTCAGAAGAGAAAAGGCATTGTAAGAAAATCCATAAGCACCTGTGTGGCTGGCGAGTAGATTCCCTCCATCAACTTAGACTGAGCAACTGAGGCATCCTTCCTCATGACACTGGGCAGGAGGCAAGATGGCTCAGCTGGTAAAAGAGCTTGTTGCAGAAGTCTGATTATCTGAGTCTCATCCTCAGAACCCTTGTAGAAGAGGATGGACTGACCACAAAGTTGTATCTGACCTCCACATGTACCAAGGTACCATAACACACACACACACACACACCATATCATCACCATAACATCATCATCATCACCATCATCATCATCATCATCAATATCTCATCATCATATAATTAAAACAAAATACTGGGGCTCTCTGGGGGAATGAAGAAGGCCAATCTAAAACTTAGATTATTACTCAAATTATTTTCTGAAATTCTGTTCTCTGTAGCTTTGCACATCTTCCAAACAGGGAGGGGTTTGAACTGGGGCATCTCTAGGTCAGGATGTCAGACCCAAGAAACAAAAGCTGTTCTTTCACAAAGGCTCTTTGTTGTGGAATTCCTTGACACTGACCCCGCTAGCTCCCTGTAAGTACAATCTTCAGAAATTAGCATTCTATTGATCTTGACCCGTGCTGTCATTGATGCTCTGTTTTATGTGTTTTAATTAAATGTTATTAGTTGCTGCTGTATCCTGAGGCCATGTACTGGAGGCCAGGGAGGAGGTTTTATAAATCAGACCTGGAGCTTGGGTTGGGAGTCCATCAACCGTTCTCACTGAGCCACTGTAATTATTTGCCCCAGATCAATGGAGAAGCTTTGATGTCGTCTACTTCAGGGCAAAGATGTCTTCCCGTTCATCTCCTTCCACGATGTAAATTCACGAAGCCCTTTTACAAGTCTCACCCTCCCCTGATATAAACCTGAGCTTTCTGTTATGTTTCTGGGCCGTCACTCATTGTTGCTACCCCGTCAAAGCTACATCACCCAGGACCTTGGACCAGTTTCATGTGGCTCTGTCTTAGAACCACAGTTTTTTTCTGGTTCCTCCCTCTTCCACCCTCTTGTTTTGGTTCCCTATGTCGCTTACAGTGCTTTGTAGATCCGGGCCCCTGTTAATGCTAAACTCCTTCTAGACGAACACATTTCTACTGTCTGCTCTATCCAGCACATCTGCTTGATGTACAGTTAGCGTTCAGTACACATTAGCTGAATCCAACTCAAGAGTGGGAGGAATTTGCACATCTCTTAGAAACACCCTAGAGGCAGCTGAAATCCACCCCAGGGCCTGCGCCCCATCTGCTACATCAAAGACCACAGCTAGAGGAAGAAGGGACTGTGGTTATTTTGAAAGCATAACCCTTGTCAAGTCTAACCAGTACTAATGTTTTAAATACAAGTATCTGTTATATATAGGAAATTCCTAGACTACTTCAGAGATCAAGATGGGGAAACTACTCTTTGCTCAAACTCCATCAATGTTTTCTTTTAAACATTTTTATTCATTTTTTCATTAGCACACAAAATGATAGGTTGCCTAGTGACACTGTCATATGTATCACCCCATTACCATTCCCCGTATCCCTACTGGCCTCCTTCCTGCCCCAAACAGTCCCTTTTCTGCTTTTATGTCTTAAATATAGTAAGTACACACAACATGTGTGTGTGCATATGAGAGAAATCATGATCTATTTGCCTTTCCCCATTGACCTTCTTTGCTTTCTTTTCCCTCCAATGACCTTTTCTTTCCTCCTAGATAAAGTCTCCCTCAACTTTCATGGCGTGTGTGTGTGTGTGTGTGTGTGTGTGTGTGTGTGTGTGTGTGTAGTGTGTGTGTGTGTGTGTGTGTGTGCCCTCAACTTTCATGGTGTGTGTGTGTGTGTGTGTGTGTGTGTGTGTGTGTGTATGTGTGTGTGTGTGTGTGTGTGTGTGTGTGTGTGCCCTCAACTTTCATGGTGTGTGTGTGTATGTGTGTGTGCCCTCAACTTTCATGGTGTGTGTGTGTGTGTGTGTGTGTGTGTGTGTGTGTGTGTTTCTGAGACACATTCAAATCACTAAACTGGAAAGGGGGTTCATAGCTTGAATAAGAATGACCCCCAGAGGCTCATACATTTAAATGCTTAGGCAGGGGCACCATTTGAAAGGATTAGAAGGTGTGGCCTTGTTGGAGTAGGTGTGGCCTTGTCAGAGAAAGAGTGTCATTGGAAGTGGGCTTTGAGGTTTCAAAAGCCCAAGCCAGACTCAGTGGCCCTCTCTTTTCCTGCTGCCTGTGGATGCAGATGTAGAGCTCTCAGCTCCCTCTCCAGCACCATGTCTGCCTGCATGCCGCCATGCTTCCTGCCATGATAGCAATGGACTAAAGCTCAGCGCTGTAAGCCAGCCCCAATTAAAAGCTTCCCTTTATAAGGGCGCCTCTTCACAGCCATAGAACACTGACTAGGTCAAGGGGTGAGGTGTGTGTGGTGGTACACACTCCAGCTACGTAGTGAGGCCTCGACTCAGTCAAAAATCATTTTTAAAAAATAAATAAGAAAAAAAGAACAGTCACTCACAAAAGTAAGGAAGAAAATCTAAATGTATAAGTGACAAGGATTTTTTATTATTTACCATTTGTTCTATCGCTATATTACAGGCCTTGACACAATAAGCAATTGTTGGGCCTAAAACCAGATAAACACTTCTTGAATAAATATTCACATGGGAATTTGGGAGCAGAGCAAAGACAAGCATCCCTTCAGACTTGCCTGTCACCTTAGCCCAAAGTCACCTTCCCCCCCAACAGCAGCCTTTTCCTGCTAGCATCTTCAGCTTTCTGAGTCTTGTTTCTGAGGTTTGCTTGATCATTTAGCAAACATCCATGGAGCACTGTGAGTCGGGCTCCATTCAAAGCGTGCCACACAATGCATCTACCTAGTCCTCACAGCAAGCTACTGCTATGTCCTCACAGTGGCTGTTACTACTATAGCACCATCTCCAATTGCTGATGAGGAAACTCTGGGATGGGAGAAATTACCACATGGCCTAGTTCACATAATGAGAGACAGAGTCAGTACTTAAAGCCCCACGGCCTGTTTCTTTAAGCACTAGATTGCCTAGCTTGGCCATAGACCAATGGTTCTCAACCTGTGGGTCACGGCCTCCTTTGGGGTGTGGATGACATTTTTCATAGGGGTCGCCTAAGACCATCAGAAAGCACAGCTATTTTCATTATGGTTCCTAACAGTAGCAAAGTTATAGTTATGAAGTAACAACGAAATTAACTTTATGGTTTGAGGAGGAGATCATCACAACTTGAGGAACTCACTATATCCAAGGGTCACAGCGTGAGGAGGCTTGAGAACCACTGACATAAACCAGTCGTTGATGTTTCTAGGTGTCTGAGGCTCTAGGTACCAAGGCTCTGGTGCCCAAGGCTCTTCAAGAGTGTCATAAGCCTGACCAGAGCGGTGAGCACATTCAGGCGTCATCCATTTGTTAAGCATCAGCTCCTAATAAGATTTATAGAACCCTGGCCTCATTTCCCTTATAGCCTAATGATAAGAAATAGGAAAATGTCCAAGAAAACTCACCGACGTATCTACTGAGACACCATCTTACGTGAGACAAAGGAAATACAACAGGCCAATGAGCTCTAGGATCAGCCACAGGGCGGGGGATGGGGGGGCTCAAGTTCTGTGCCTGGATGGAGCTTAGTCTCTCTCTCTCTCTCTCTCTCTCTCTCTCTCTCTCTCTCTCTCTCTCTCTCTTTCCTCTCTCTCTCTCTCAAGATTTGTTTATTTATTTAACATGTATGAGTACACACCAGAAGAGGGCATCAAATTCTATTACAGATGGTTGTGAGCCACCATATGGTTGCTGGGAATTGAACTCAGGACCTTTGGAAGAGCAGCCAGTGCTCTTAACCTCTGAGCCATCCCTCCAGCCCGGAGCTTAGTCTTGAGGGGAAACCATAGCTGCACAGTGAGGATTTGTGGGGAAGGTGCTATGTTCGATTCTCTTCTGTCACTATGATAAAACACCATGACCAAAAGCAACTCAAGAAAGACAGCTTACAGGTCCAGAGGGCGAGAGCCTTTCTCACAGTGACTAAGACGTGACCCAGTGAGAGGAACTGGAGGCTGGCTGGTCACATTTTGTTCCCACACACACAGGAAGCAGAGGGGACGAATGCCCTAACCCTGGGTGAGGTATAAACCATCAAAGCCCATCCCCAGTAGCATACCTCCTCAGCAAGATTCTACCTCCCAGCAATTCCATAACCCTCCAGACAGTAGCAGCACTTGGGGACCAGTGTTCAAATACCCGAGCCTCCCACTCAAACTGTCACACAGCTCCAGCCAGGGGATCAGAACAATCAAGAGTAACAATCGAAGGGAAGGGAAACAGAGCTCACCTCTTGCAGGACTGAAGGTTTTCTTTTACATTCTTGACCAGAAGCCACCAGACTTGGCACCACTAATTCCCAGTGAACACTCCATGGGCCCTTCACCTTCGTACCTAAATGTCTCTGAACACACCAGACTATCTGGGGCCACCGAGCACTGTTCCCAGGGGGCATGGCAATCTCCCGCCATCATTGTTTGTTCCCATGGTGGCCAACCATGTGGGCGTCTTTCCCACAAGTCAAGTGGCTTTAGACAAATTATTGACCTTTAAGCTTCAGTGTTCTGGCCTAAAAAGTGGGGTCACAAGATGCAGCAGCTCATTGTGACCGAAGGTTTCTCTTGATGTCAACTTGATGGGACCTGGAATCACGTTGGTAACAGATCTCTGGGCATGTTTGTGAGGAACTTTATAGATTAGGTTAGTTGAGGTAGAAAGACCCATCCTAAATGTAGGCAACACTATTCCCGGGCCATGGTTCTAGACTGACTAAAAAGGATAAAGTAGGCTGAGTTTAAGCCTTCACCTTTCTCTGTCTACTGACTGTGGATACAATGTAAGCTCCTGCCCCTTGACTTCTCCAGCGTCACCACATCCATCCGGAACTGTAAGTCACCATAAACCCTCTTCCTTGAGTTGCTTTGCTCAGGTACCGTCTCATAATGACAAGGAAGGAACACAGCGGCTTACGTGAGCTCACCCCCCCCCTCCCCCCGTCAGCACAGCCCTGGGCTGGAGAGCGCAACTACACATAGGCAGTTCTCCTGAAATGATGGGCATTTTTATTAATTGTACCAGGAATAGACTCCTCAGGTTTAAATATTTCCTGGCAGAGTGTTCCAGAGCTTCTGGCATCAGCTATGTTGTCTTCTAGGCTGATAATGGATTACAGGAAAAGGTCTGAAGGGCAATAAATGCAACATGATCCAAAAAAAATCTACCATTTCCCAAATAATATTATCTCTACTACTGTTTGTTGTTGTTGTTTATTGTTGTTGTTGTTTTAAATGCAGAGTACTGGAAATTTCTAATCATATTCATTCAAAGTCTCTCTCTCCTCTTTATTCTGTTTCATGTCGACTTAAGCAGGAAGACCTCAGCAGCATGACCTTCTGATGGGGAATCGATAACTGAAAGCGGAGGGCACATGACCAGAAACTCAATTCTCGCCCAGATGAAAAAGAGAATGCTATTTAACCCAAAGAATGCCGGGACGGGATTTCTGGTCGACTCCTGAGAAGTCGAGACTCTGCAAGGGTGGGGTGGGGGTGGGGCTCCACTCTGTCCTCTAGCATGGTTTTTAGCTTGCTGCTAAAGGGCTTTGTTAAGACCCAGGCGCTAGCACCATCTCCTGGTGGAGCTGAGAACCGGAAAAAAAAAAAAAACGGGCGTTTCAAGCAAGGACCCTCCCTCGCCTTAACCAATATTAAGTTCAGGAGGAAACCTGGTAATTTCGTCGGAACGGCTGTGTTCTCAACCTCCTGTTACGTATCTAAATGGAGAAGGGCAGATGATAAGAGTCTCGGGCCATTCACAGCCCCCCCAACAGGGATGGCCCCTGCTATGCTGTTACTTCCTTTGTTTCTGTAAGAGCCTCATCGCTCACCACTCCCGCCCAGCCACCAGAGGCAGCGTGTGATAGCCCCTCTTCCACCCACATATCCGTCTTACCTGAGGATCCTTCTCTGCCCAAACTAGCGTCTTCAAACACTTCCCCTTTCTGGGCATTCTGTACAGAAAGAAATGGTGTTGGAATCTGTGCTCAGAGCGAGATTTCCTGGCCACCGCAAAGCTGCGAGGCCCCGTTCACCCAGACCCAGAATTCCATGGTAAGGATCGATATGTCTCCTCTCCTTTTTAGGGAAATAAAACATGGATCCCTTGCCCTCGTGGCCTCTTTCACCTTCTAGGTTCTAGGTGAGATTGGGTGGTCTAGATCAAGTCGCCACCCCTCATCAGCTCTCTAGACACCTTCAAGCCAGGTGACTTGGCGTCATCAGGCAGAGGTCCCAAAATAGCTAGGGGAAAAAAAAAAAAAAGAAGAATCTGCAGAATTGTTAGCCAAGGAACAAACCAAGAAATCCTGCACAAATCAGTTTGAACACAGGAGAATCTCTGGCTGGCTGTATCCTTCGGTCCCTGCTCGATGTTGTATGTGAACTTGGGTTGGGTACAGTATCCTGAGCCTTCTCTGTTTGCTAGGCAGCGCTTTGCCAGCGGTTCCTCGTGATCTTGATGATGCCCATGAAATCGGTGCATGTGTGTTTTCACTTAACAGACAAAAAAAAAAAAAAAAAAAAAAAAAAAAAAAAAAAAAAAACAACCAGGGTCAGAAAGGATATAAGTAGCATATCCAAGATCTTCCAACAAGTAAGTGGAAGAGGCAGGACTCGAACTTGTACTTCCTAGTTCCTCTCAATCACTATAATTGAAGTATCTTTCAGAGACCCGGGATTTGGGGTTTCCTCCAGCGACACTGACAAGGGCTCTCCTTATAGTCGCAGGATGAATGAAATGGAAACAACTGTCTGCAGATGGAGGTGCTCTTCAAAGCCCTGTGGATGTGTGTGGGAAATACGAGACTGGAGCTGTATTAGCATCAGGCACTGCTTAGCCCTTCTTGAACAGCGTGCACCCAGTAAAATCCTTTTCCCCAGTATCATTTGACGCAGCTGTTAAAACATGGTTCTTACCCAAAGCCTGTTTCTTTAGGACCCTGTTAGTAGCTTTCTCACAGTGGCCATGCCTGACGATTGATTTCTCATGGCTATTTGCAAAAGCACAAATATAAATGCCATTAACTGGCAATAAAACCAGCCAGCCGATTCTAAAAGCCAGCACTGGCAACTGCTCCGTGGTCTTTGGGGACCTTTGGTTTGCCAGGTCCTGCTAAAGCAAACATTTCTTTTGATGTTAAGCTGCCAAAGGCGGCAACCTTGTCTTTTGCTCAAAATTTATGGTATGCTGATCTCTGGATGGAGAGAAGACACTTTTTAAAAGGATCACAGAGAGCCGCTAGGGTCCCTCATACCAGACCCACCCATCCCGGCTCAATATATTTCTTCCTTTTTTTCAAGTAACGTTATTATTTTTAAAAAAGAAAAATGAAGAAATTTAGTCAGTGTTCTTAAACTGTCTTCCAGATCCCTGCACTGGACCCTGTACATCAAAGATGTACAGACAGACAGACAAACCTCTTCAAGGCACTTATAATCTAGTGATGGGACACAGCCTACACATGAAGCCGCTAGAGAAACAGAGCCAGCAGCCACTGTCAGGGTGACATGGAGGACCGCAGACAACCACAGTTATTCGAGCGCAGAAGGGAAAGCGCCAATGTGGGAAATAGACAGCAAGCTGGCGGTGGCTATGTTGTTGCTGTGCCTGCTTTCCCTGTACCTTCTCATGCCTTTTAATGACAGATTTGTGAAATGACAAATCAAAACCCTTTTCTTTTTAAAGGTTACACATATTTCAGTTGCCATATTTTTTATTACATATATGTGTATATATACATACATATATAAACATATATATACGTACATATATAAACATATATATGTACATATATAAACATATATATACATACATATATAAATATATATATATATACACACCTCTTCATATTCATAATCTAGTGACAGGACACAGCTTACACATGAAGCAGCTAGAGGGACAGTTCATTTCGTGCAAGTACATAACTACTGCAAGCATATTCCATCCCCTGCCCCTCTAGCATTTTCCCCCACCTCTTTCCCCTCCCATTACTTCCCTTTGTTCTCCTAGACAGTTGTAATTTATGTATCTAGATTAAAATCTAGAATGCAAAATGGGAGAGAACACACAGTGTTTGTCTTTCTGAGCCGGGCTTAATTCACTTAGCGTTATTACCTCTTGTTTCATCCATTTTCCTACAAATGACATGATTCTATTCTTTATGGCTGAAATGTTTCCGTTATTGTGCGTACCACATAGCTATCCATCCCTCGGCTGCAAGGCATCTGAGTGGGTTCCATAACTTAGCTGTTCTTTGCTTCTGGTTTGTAGTGGTAGTAGCTGTTGTTGTTTAGGTTTTAGTATAATTATATTATCCCCTCCATCCCTTTCCTCCCCCAAACCTCCCCATGTATCCCCCCCTCCTTGCTCTCTCTCAAGTCTATGACCTCTCTCTCTCTCTCTCTCTCTCTCTCTCTCTCTCACACACACACACACACACACACACACACACACACACACACACACCCTCCTCAATCTGTATCTGCATAGTTTTACTAATATGCATATATTTGCCAGGGTGACCATTTAACTATTCTTTTTTTTTTTCATTTAACTATTCTTATAGCATAAATTTTTGATTGCTGACTATGAATCAGGTAATACCAACTTTGCAATGATACAGTTTTGGACCATGCAATGACCTTTGGTGATGGATGTTATAGTGTGGCCAGAAAGGAAAGGGAAACCGAAGAGAAGTAAATAGATAAATAGATCCATGTTGGGGAAAGACAGGAGCTAGGAAGAAGAGTCAATCAAGGTAAAGATGGGTTTGCCAGTGGTGTGGAAATGGGGCTGTGACAACAAGGGCAGCTTGAGGTGTGTGACATTGGCCAGATGATATTCAGCTAGGGGTGTAGAGTAAGTGAAGCCACCCAAACTGAAATCTAAAAGGGCAGGACATTCCTGGAATGAGGAACAAGCAGGCAGAGACTCTGAGATAAGATGACTCATGAGAGGAACAGCGAGGCTGGTGTGTTTCACTGCTGTGGGTGTGGGCATCAGAGGGAACTGCAATGCAGGCAGGAACCAGAGCAGGAAGGCTTCGTAGCTGTGATAAGTGCGAGGGATACAGTTGTGTTTTAAGTGTACACTGCTGTGCTTAAGAGGCCTGTAAAACAAACTTTCCCACTTGCCCAAAGACAGATAACTTTCTAGAACACTGGAGGCTTTTGTCTATGTAAGGTACCAGCCACGTGTTTTCACTTCTATAAACAAGATTGGTTGCCCCAGTTGCACAGGGTGTGTTTGATCACACGTAGGTGGGCGGTACATAGACAGGAAGTATATCAAGATGTCCCCCAATTGGATGAAAGCAGGAAGTACGTAGCCTTGTGGGGTTTGCACCAGATTAATGTAATTTGCAGCCATTCTCTGGGAACCTCAGATACGGTTCCCAGCATCCATTGTTCTAGACAGTATATAATAAAGCTTTTTTCAAATTTGGCTTAAAAATTGTGGTAGTGGTCTTTTTGTCTCCTCATGGGATTAACAGTTAGGGGTTCAGATGGGGAGGCCTTGAAGGCTTAAGAATGTGTGCCTGAGTGTGTCAGTTTAGTACCCACTGTAGGCCTGGGGCCAATTCTACCCAAAGACTCCTAGTGTGGTTGCCTATTGGAGGCAAACAGAGGTGCTGCGTTCCTGACTGTGAACTCGTCTTTCAAAACTCATTAGTCTGTGTTTGATTGCCGCTGTTATCTCTGCCATCGCTGACAGGTGTCGCCAATGTTAAATAAACACAAATTAATTGAATGTCCTAGAAGTCTGCTAAGGCAGACGGAGCAAATAGTGTGGAGGTAAGAGGTGAGAAACTTAGTTTCGGACTTGTGTTTTGTCATAAAACTCACGTCAGTGCTGCTTTCTCTCCCGGCTCGCCCTGTAAGAACTTCTATTCAGAGGGCGAGTATGGTTATCTTGTGAAAGCACGAGCCATGGCCATGTGGTTGCTGCTACAGTCTGAAGATCTTTTTGCCTCTTAACCATCTCTGGGGATCAGCGGACATGGCTGGGAACAGTATGCGTGAGCAGTAATGGCAGAGACTCAAAGCCATTGCACACGTCTGGGTAAACTCCCTCAGTGTCGTACGCCCACAGAAGGTGAGGCTGTCTCAAGGAAGAAGGAAGCATCCACAGGAAATGGATGCTTCTGTTCCCCAGACAGCATTCCCAGCATCATCGGGCAGCCATGTTCCTGTATAATGTCTGACAATACCCTGGCTTGTACCACAGTGGATTTAATGACGTGGGCATACACAGTTTATCCACACAGATGAAGCCAATGTGTTTATTTGGGTGTGAATGGAGAGAAATTGAAGGATCCATGCATCCAAGACACAAACATCAATACCACTGTGACTACATAATGCTCTATTTAAAGTGCTTGGGGGGCTTGACTGTCTTTCCTTCCAATTCGGAATCAGTACAATCACAGGCTTCTTGGCTGCCAGGAGAGAGAAGGGAGCCATATCCAGGGCTATTGGCGCCGAGGGATGCACAGACTGCTGCTGCCCTGCAGTGGGAATTGTTGAAACAGCAGCCAGAGAAGAGGATTCACCGGATGCCAGGAAAGAGGGGTGGGGGGTGGGGGGAGAGCAGGAAATATTTACTGAACTCCTGTTTTCAATTCGCTCTCATTAACAGCATAGCAGAAAGTGTAGGAAGCCTTCTACTGTTCCAATTGCACTGTGCAATATAAAGTGCACCAATAAAATGATTAAAAGGTCAATATTTCACTTTGCTGTTTTACCTCATCTCCTGGAGTCCTAGTTTCTGTGGGATTTACAAAAAGATCACACATTAGAGGTCAAACCTGTATGGTTTCTGTTTGCTTCTCTTATATTGTTTGTTTATTTTTGTAGTTCTAGAGACAGAAGCCTGTACAATGATAGGTCATAACCACAGAGTCAGATAGATATTTTTGTGCTAGAATATTAGTATGCCAAATCCCAAGGAATTACTTAGTCTATGGCAATCTCCCTTCCCCCTGCTTTTTTAAAAATTAAGCTAAGCATTGGTTTTTAGGCAGAATCTTCCTAGTCAAATTCTATTCATAGTTATTATTAATCAAATGGAAGTATTCGTTTAAGTACAAAATTGGCTTTTAGTTTTATTATTTGTTTACTTATATGTATCTCCTCACCCTGTCTCTGTGTGCCTCTCTGTCTCTCTCTGTCTCTTTCTCATGTGCGTGTGTGTGTGTGTGTGTGTGTGTGTGTGTGTGTGTGTGTTCTTTCGGGTGTTCTCAGAGACCAAAAGAGGGAGTCAGATACCCTGGACGCTCCAGTTACCCACGGTTGTGCGGTGTCTGATGTGGTTTCTGGGAACCAAACCTCAGTCCTCCCCAAGAGCAATGCACGCTTTTAACCATGGAGTCTCTCCAGCCTCATGATTTTGTTTTAACGTGAATGTTACATAATCTATTAGTGGTCTTCACAAATCAATACAAGACAACCCATCAGTGGACCAGCTGGTCAGCTTTTGGGGGAAGCTAATCAACCAGTGGAGTTGAAATATTAAGTAAAAATACAACAAAAACAGGAAAATCTGAATTTATAAAGTGTCTATTTATAGTTAGAGAGCTAGATCTAGCTTAGGGAAACTTCATGGTGAGCCTTTTTGGATTCAAGAAAAGACCAGCCAGGTCAAAGTGCGAGACTGACTTAAGAAGAGCATAAAACAGTAAACTTAGAGAGAGAAGAGAAATTTTCCTAATCCACAAAGGGCATTTCCAAAAACTCCTTGGCCAGCATCATATTAAATATCAAAAAGCTTATGTTAATAAAAATTAGGAAAGCTTTACCGTTCACCAGAAACTGAATAGATAGTCTGGTGTGACCAACCAGTGAGATACTAAATAGTAGTTAAAGTTAATGAGCCCTGCGGATGTACGTGGATGATACTTAAAGGTACTCTCCTAGTGAAAAGATGCAGCTGTGCAGTGTGAGAGGCTCATGCAAAACTTCTGGGACACACAGCACACTGAAGGCTGCCCATAGATTCATGAAGGAGTAAATGCAGGAACCAGATTCAGGCCCATATAGTTACAATGCTGCCTCTGGGGAGAACGAGGGTGTGGCTTAGAGTCCTCTACCCATGGGTGTAATATTTTATTGGGCAGGAGGAGGGGGCAGGAATATAGAAAAAATATGACCAAGTATTAAACATTTGTGTGTGTAGCGTGTGTACATGTTCGTGTGTGTATGCATGTGTGTGCAGATTCACGTGTATGTGAAGAACGGAGGCCAATACAAGAGATCTTCCTCCATCACTCTTCCTCGTATGTTTCTGAGGCAGAGTCTCTTGTTGACCCTGTATCTCACCGGCTCTGCAAGGCTAACTGGTGAGCAAGCTCCAGGGACCATCCAGTCCCTGAATCCCCAGTACCAGGACTAAAGGATGTGCCACTAATCCTGGCTTTTTACATCGATGCTGAGGTCTAGCCTCAGAAGTTTCACTTACACGAAAGTCCTTTGCCGACTGATCCATCCCCCCAGCCCTTTGAGCATCCTTTACTTTTGCGTGGAGATTAAAACAGTATTTTCCATCTTGTTCTTTTCATCTTCCATTAAAAAGCAGAGGCTGGGCTAGCCAATGGTAAAGCCTTTGCAAATCTTATTCCATTTTCTTATGCTCTAACAGAGTGTCCAAGGCTTGGTAACTGATAAAGGAAATACGCTTATTTTAACTCAGTTGCGGAAATCCGAGAATGGCATCTGCATGCGTGGCCTTGGCTGTTCTATGCACCACAGAAAAGCAGAGGAAGCAGACACAGATAGGAGAAAAAAGGAGAACAAATTCATATGGGGGGTGGGGGGGCAGGGGGGCGGGATGCAAAACCAGCATTAATTCCTCCGTAAGGACTCTGGCTCTGTAACCCAAAGGCCTCCCTCGGGCCCTACCCCCCAACACCTCAGCATTGAAGAATGAGCCCCACGGAGATTTTTGTTGGTGAACAACTGCGTTCAAACCACAGTTCCAGGTTAGTATGTGAGCCTGGGGCCAAGTCCAAGCAAAGGGTCACAGAGTTTCTGGAGCTTCCTCCCTGTCCGTGGAGTCAGTCAAAGCCTCAACAATATTCCTGTGCAGGAGGACCAGGTGTGTTCTTGGCCCAGAGCATCTCTGATTCTCTTCCAGCTCTTCCCCATCCCCCTCCCCCCAAGCACTCAGCCTGAGTGCTCAATGGGCACGGCCCACCAGCCCCTTTGGTACAAAGCTGCTCTGACATCATCCTCAAACTAAAGTAGCAACTGGACATTTTTCAATGGTACACTGAAGAAAATAAATAAATAAATAATGAGATAGTGCCGGGGCTGGAGAGGTGGTTCAGTGGTTAAGAGCACTGGCCACTCTTCCAGAGGACTCAGGCTCTATTCCCAGTACACACGTGCACACACACACACACACACACACACACACACACACACACACACACACATATAGTGGCTCACAACCATATGTAACTCCAGGTTTAGGGTATCCAATGCCTTTTTCTGGCCTTTGAGGGCACCAGGCTAGCAAATGGCGCACAAACAAGCAGGCAATATGCCTATACACGCAAAAAAACCAGACCAATTATTTTCAACTAAATAATATTGCCTTCTAATTTCATGTCCATGTACGTACACGTACACATATAATTCATTCGTGCAAATAAAATATGTACCATGGGAGTTTGGAAGGAAAAATAATTTCATTTTATTTTCCCCAGGTTAAAAAAAAAAAGCATTTCATAGAAATTCATTACATTTATAAACTATCATTCTGACTTCAATGGCTGGTCAAAGAAAATGATAATTTTTAAAAAAATCTTAAGAGCAGCAAGGAAATGAGGCAACATCACATTTTGTAGTTGTTTTTTTTTAATCATGTGAAGTGTCACTGCGCATTTTAGCAGATAGGAAAATTCCCATTTTGTGCTCTTTTTCTATTTTAACAGACACGTGGTAGAAACCAGTTATAGGCTCCTGTCACCCCTAGACAGCAGATCTCGCAGAACAGGAACTCGGCAGACGCTGAGGGAGGAAATTTTAATTTGATCCACTGCTGCACATTACCCAAATGTGTGCGTGCCTTAGAAGTTCCCTGGAGGGGCTGTTTCTTCAGTAATAAAAAAAAGAAACGTTATTTGGAAGAAGCGTATTTTAGCTGATTATCTCTCTGCATAAGGAAGCTGAAGGTTGCCTTAAAATAAATGTTGCGGTCTAGACTGCAGCCTGGGGAGAGACACGCCTGTAATCTCCTTGCTGCTTTGGCTCTCACAGCCCTGATGAGAACACCCCAAATTATAAGGCAGGGGATGGCATCGCCTTGCACGGTATTAGCCCATTAGGTGGACCAGCAATTTGCAACCCCGCCCGCCCGGTTACAGGAAATGCTGATTCTGCAAGTCCTCCGCTCAGAAGCCAGAGCGGCTCCCAGTAAATGCTACGCAAGCAGAAAGTGACTAGGGGGAAGGGGGGCCGGAGAAGAATCTCTCTCCTTTGTTCTTCCGGATCTTCAGGCCAAATGCGGCTCTGAGGCAACGCTTTTGCTGTGCCGTGATTTAATCACAAGCAATTAAATTGTTTCAGAGTGGGAATTTAAAAGGACCTGACAGGTAAGAAAGTTTGCGAAATACATTCAGCAAAACCGAGTATTTGGACAGGTGGAAATTCAAATCACCATCATAAAACTGTCATCTTCAGTTCAATATACATCTGCTGACCGCTCGTGGGTGTGTGTGTGTGTGTGTGGTGTGTGTGTGTGTGTGTGTGTGAGAGAGAGAGAGAGAGAGAGAGAGAGAGAGAGAGAGAGAGAGAGAGAGAGAGAGAGAGAGAGAGAGAGAGAGTGCATGCGTGTGAGCGTGCCTCAACTTTACCATCTTCTCCGGGAAGCCCTTCAGCTTCACTCCCCCATCCTGACCTATTCACCTTTGTTGTGGTGGTGGGTGAGACAGATGTCACTGTAGCCATGGCTGCCCTGGAACTCACGAGCTGGACCAGGCTGGCCTCTAACCCACGAGATGGGCCACCGCACCCAGCTTCTGAATGATTCCCTTTTAATTTAAGTTTATTGTCTCATTGTCAGATAACATGTGCCCAACTAAGGAGAAATAGAATGAGGGAAGAAAGTCACCCACGGTCCCACCAAATAAATTAAAATTTAAAATATCTGTTGGGCTTAGTTGAACATGTTAACACTTAACTGAGACTATAACACCCTGAGAAGTGTACAATACCCTAGACCAGCTAGAACAACTGAACAGACTAATCACTCCATAGTAACAACTGTATAATCTTCTCAGACTCGCCTAGAACATTCTCCAGAACAGAAACTCCATAAAGAGTCTGGTGAGATGGCTCATTGGTAAAGAAACTTATATCCAAGCAAGAGGTCACTCATTGGGACCACTGTGGTGTCAGGAGAGATCTGAGAGGTAGGCTGACCTTTGTTGACCTCTACACGTGTGCCGTAGCATGTAGAGCGCACAGGTGTACACAGACTGACAAAAGTAAATAAGGGTAATTTTAAAAAATTGACATGAAAGGGCCAGGGAGGTGGCTCAGTGAGCAAAGAGCTTGCTGTACAAATGTAAGGGCCTGAGGTTGGATCCCCAGCACCCGTGACAACGCGGGTCTGAAACCCTTGTACCTGGAGCATGCCTGGCAGAGGCAGGAGGATACCCGGGTCTCACTAGCAGCCAGTCTCCAATCAGTAGCCATTTCAGTCTCAGTGAGAGGTTCTGTCAAAATGTATGGTAGAAAGCAACAGATGAAAACACTGCCTCAATGCCTCATATTGAAATACTTCATATTTTACACACACGCACACACACAAGCACACACCCACATACTTTCTCTCTTTTATTTTCTATTTTATTTTATTTTATTCTCTCACCCCACACCCATATTTTAGCAGGATTTTTTATATTGTAGCCTTAAAAGTTTTTTTTTAAATGTTTTTGCTTGTTATTTTATTTTATATGTTATTCTAATGTTGTTTATATATTTTCTCCTCTCTTGAGTAATCTTTTTTTTTTCTTTCTTTCTCCTTGGATTGTGTGTTTTTCTTTCCTGTCCCCTCTGTTATATCTCCTTTTTCTCTTTCTACACTTACTAGTACCTTGCTTTGTCTAATGGATCTTTAATCACTGGGCTTAATTGAAAGTTGTTTTTTTTTTTTTTACTGTAACTGAGACTGTGTAAGATAACATCCTGAAAAATACCTAGTACCCTAGACCAGCTGGAACCAGTGAACAGAATGATTCGTTCGTTCCTCATTTTTAATATTCTCGTGTTTTGTCTGCAGTTCCCTTTCTTGCACTTCTCTATCAGTTTAAAACTACTTCATTATAGGGAAATGCTTTTAGGTTTAGTTTATTTCATGTGCACGTGTGTGCATGTCTGTGGGAGTGTGTGCAACAAGTGTGCCTTGCCCATGGAGGCCAGAAGAGGCCATCAGAGCCCTCAGAGCTGGAGTTACAAGTAGCTGTGATGACCCAGTGTGGGTGCTGGAATCCAACTCTAGTCTTCTGGAAAAAAGAGCGACTGCTCTTAGCTGTTGAACCATCTCCCCAGCTTGGGGAATATTTTATTTCCGTTTTCCTTTCTATTCTCTTTTTCTTGCCCTCCCCACCTGCCACCCACAACCCTGCCCTCCTTCCCTTCTCCTTTAGCCTACTTAACCTTGCATCTTCCTTTCCTCCCCTTTCCTGCCTCTCCCGTCCATCCCATTCATCTGTCTGCTCCACAGTACGTCAACACAGTGCTTAGCTTCACAGCACAGTCAAGTAGTTTTGCCATGTTCCGCTCCATCACTCATCTGTTTGCTGTGGCTGGTTTTTAGTGTGCTTTACTTCTTGTGTGGCTTGCCCTTACTGCAGCTGTATGTTGGGGGCTGGTCTGGGGTATTTTGATGCTACTTAATAAAAAGCCATCACACCCGGGCAGGGCAAATGGAATAGGCATGGCTAAGGTTCCCGGGCTTGGAGAGACAGAGAGAGAATCTCTGGCAGAAGAAGGCTGGAGGAGAGGAGAGTCCGGAGGAGAAGAGAGGAGAAGAAGGCCGCCATGGGTTAGATGGAAGAGAAGCACATGGCCGGCGTGGATGGAGACTTGGCTCAGATGATGATAATTAGCAAGTATTTGGGATTAGGGATGGGAGGTAGCTTGATAGAAATTATTAGAAGCAGAAGGCATGGGGTTGGGGCAGGTATTTCATACCTGCCCCACTATGGGAAGTAGTTTAGAGGATTAATGTCTGCCCTGCCCCAGGTTAACTAAGGCTATTTTAAAATATAACAGGTGTCTGTGTCTTGATTGATTGCTAGCGGGTTAGAATATACTGTCGTAATAATAATTATAGGCCAGATAATAAGCATTATTAGGCCGTATTGATGTTTTAACAACAACAGCATAGCCATTCATTTCCTTACTGGTAAGAAGCATTGGGAGCCATGCCTTCCAGAGTAGACGACTGAAAGAGGTAAAACACTACTAAATGAAGTGACCACCCCCTACCCCAGTAAAAATGGTCAGCCAGGGGCCAGAGCGACAGCACATCAGTCACAAGCTCTTACAGCTCTTGTAGAAGACCTGGCATCAGTTCCCACCATGCACAGGGCAGTTCACCACTGTCTATAATTTCAGGTCCAGGGAGCTGATGCCTTTTCTGATCTCTAGAGGGCTCTGCATGCTCATGATGCACATACAGGCATTCAGGCACACATACACACATAAATATTGATTGATTGATTGATTGATTGGTTGATTGATTGATTTGAAAAAATAGCAATCAAATGAAAGAGAATACCAACACAAATCCAAGCCTTCAGATCCTAGAAAAGAAAGTCAGTAAAATGGGTAAGAAAACCTACCAATATGGATGAAAAAGTTAGTGACATGAAAAAAATATATTCAGTTTGCTTATTGGTAGCATTCATGTTGTTTCACTTTTGCTTTGTTTTACCATTTAATACATCTCTCTGTCTGTATATGCACATGTGCACACAACAATTCCTTCATTTTTGTAGGAAAAAAATTGTTCAAGCCAAACTTAAAATATGCAGAAAAACTTTATTCTGCTTGGCAATAAAGGTCTTTATGCTGCCTTAAATATCCTGATTGGTGAAACAGGAAAATATATTTCTTTCTTAGTTCTGAGTTACCGCCCTGTAAACACACTAGTTTTGTTTAAACGGAACAGATTACAGGGGCTGGAGAAACAGCTCACTGGCTAAGAGTACTTTCTGCTCTTCCAGAGGTCAGGGCTTTGGTTCCCAGCTCCCACGTCAGGTGGCTCACAATCACCTCCAATTCCAGGGCATCCAAAGCTCAATGGCCTCCATAGGCATCTGCATGCGTGTGGTGCACATAAGCATACACAAACATATGTACACATACATAAAAATAATAAATAAATAAATTTTAAAACGGCAAATCTCAAGTGCTCACCAAAGATTTCTATTCCAAATATGCTGAAGTCAATGTATGTGCAGACAAATTTATAAGAGGTGAATGCAGGGAAGAAAGTGGCTGAGGAAAGAGCTGCCAACCACACCTCATTCTGTGACTATGAAACTCCTCTGACCATCATAATGTTCTTCTTGTAGCCCAGGGGTCCTGCTCAAACTACAGCACCAGCCAAGGACAATACGTGCAGTAAACTTCGAACTCCGACCCAGATCTAGCCAATGGACACGACATTCTCCACAGTTGAGCAGAGAGTGGGGACTGACTTTCACATGAACTCTGGTGCCCTGTATTTGACCATGTCCCCTGGATGGGGAGGCCTGGTGGCACTCAGAGGAAGGAAAGCAGGCTACCAAGAAGAGACTTGATACCCTATGAGCCTACACAAGGGAAGGAGGTCCCCCTCAGTCAGACATAGGGGAGGGGAGTAAGGGGAAAGCAGGAGGGAGGGAAGAATGGGAGGATACAAGGGATGGGCTAACAATTGAGATGTAATATGAATAAATTAATAAAATATATTTTTAAAAACTCCTCTGACAAGAAAGAGTCCCAGCTGGGACCTTGGGCTCAGAGCTCAGACAGCCTTGTGGTCAGTCTCAGGTTGGAATCACAATTTCTCTCATTCCCTGATGATTCTGGTGAGCGGAAGCCATTTTTTTTTTGAGGGGGCAGATATTGTTTTGTAAAAGGGGGGTTGAACGGAGTGATTTTTGAACTTTAAAAATAATGTATTTATTCACTTTACATCCTGATTGTAGCTCCTTCCCTCCTCCCCCTCCCTCTCCCCCTCCTTTTTCCCTCTCCCTTCCCTCCCCTACTTCTCAGAAAAGGGGAGCCACACACACACATACCAACCCACCCCGGCACGTCAAGTCACATCAGGACTGAGCGTTTCCTCTTCTCCTGTGGCCTGGTGAGGTAGCCACGCCAGGGGAACGTGACCAGAAAGCAGGCAGAAAGAGTCCATGTCAGAGACATCCCTCACTCCTCTTAACTAGGGGACCCACATGAACACCAGGCTGCCCATTGGCTACATCTGTAGGTAGGGGGCCTAGGTCCAGCCCATGCATGGTCCCTGGTTGGTGCTTTAGTCTCTGCAAGCCCTTCTGACCCTGTTTAGTTGGCTATGTTGGTCTTGTGGAGCTCCTTCCCCCTCCAGGTCCTTTTATCCTTCCTCCACACTTTTCCACAAACTCCCTATGCTTTGCCCAATGTTGGCTGAGTCTCAGCATCTGCTTCGATCCGGTGCTGGGTGGAGCCTCTCAGAAAACAGCTATGCTAGGCAAGCATAATAGGGTCAGGGGTTGGCTTTCTCCAGTGGGTTGGGTCTCAGGCTGGGCCAAGCGCTGGTTGGATGTTCACTCAATCTCTGCTCTATCTGTTCTGTCTTTATCCCTGCACTTCTTGTAGGCAGGGTAAGTTTTGGGTCAAAGTTTTTTTTTTTTGTCGGTGGGTAGGCGCTCCCCTCTCTCCACTAGAGTCCTATCTAGTTAGAGAGTGTCCTCTTCACTCTCCATGGCCCCTGCTACTAAGGAATCTCAATTAGAGTCACCCCCATAACCTCCCAGAAGCCTACCCTGTCATAAGTATCCAGCTTCTCACAGAGATGCACCCGCCCGAGGTTTCTCTTCTCTCGGCAGGCCCTCTGTCCTCCTGCCCCCACTCTCCCCAGGTCAGATCTCCACCCTCATTTCTCTCCACCTCGCTTGCTCTCCTGCCCTGTTCGCTCTCTTCAACTACTTTCGCTGTCTATTCTATTTCCCCTTCTGGGTGAGGTTTAAGCATCCTCCCTTGGGTCCTCCTATGGTCTACCGTACAGCGAGGACACTTGCCCAACTGTGTTC
The DNA here is from genome assembly GCF_964271855.1 of Acomys minous. Lineage (NCBI taxonomy): Eukaryota > Metazoa > Chordata > Mammalia > Rodentia > Muridae > Acomys > Acomys minous. The sequence goes on along the minus strand of NC_140492.1, from coordinate 96,759,833 downwards.
ATAGCAGCTTTATTTGAATTTGAATTTAATTTCAATCCTTAATTCTGTTTGTGAACTGAAGAACGGATAAAGAAACTGCTACAACTACGCAATGGAATACTACTCAGCTATCAAAAACAAGGGAATCATGAAATTTGTAGGCAAATAGATGGAAGTAGAAAATATCATTCCCAAGTGAGGTAACCCAGACCCAGGAAGACACACATGGTATGTGTTCACTTATAGAGGATTTGGGCCAGAACATGCACAATTTCTAAACTTTTACCTTGGCTGAGAAGTTTTTATTGCTCTCATACCAAAAGGATGACTCAGTTTATTTTAAATGCTTGGGTTACTCTCTTTCTGTCTTTCTCTCTCTCTCCTTCCTTCCTTCCTTCTTGTAGCTACTTCAGTTTTAAATGATGCCAAGATTACTGTAACATGCAGACACTCTAAAAAATAACCAGCTCTGTTCCTCTGCTAGTGTCATAAGCGAGCATAAGAGTTTCCTGTCCTGTGTGCGCTGGGTGACGTAGAAAGGCGTGCTGTTTAAGTGTGTTTGTGCATGAGCACATGGGACACAAATACAGAAAAGCACAATTGTGCTCCAGCGCCAACATGGCTGACAGCTAAGGCATCTGATCTGATGTGCTCCCAGCTCATCAAAATGAAAAGACAGCAATACAAGGCCTGCTCTGATAACTTACAGATTAGATTGCCCTCCTGGGATATCTACCAGCACCAGAGATGCTACCCACGGTGCTGAATGACATACTTTTAGTTTAGTATTGTCGCTTTTCCACCCCCCTACTCAGCTTTTTAGATCAGCCCATTCTGGCATACATAAGAAAGAACATGATAATAATATTTGGGGCCGTTGGGACCTGCCAGGTGAAAGGGAGTGAACAGGTCTCCCTCGTTCTTGCCAGTTTCCTGCTCAGCCTTAAAAATCTGCTTTTCTCTGGGAGTCTCTTGCCAGTTCGGGATCTATGAAAAAACTACAAAGGAACTTAGAACCTGAAAAGGTTAAGGATGTAAAAGCAGAGAGACGTCACTCTTAAGATTTGCAAGAAGTGAAAACTGGGCATCTTCAGTTTATAACCAGCGCGAAGGAGCAGAAGCAGCTGAGACCTGATCTTTTGTGACTCCAGGAAGCTTTCAACCTCAGAACTGAGACACTGTCCTGTTAAGCTCAGGTCACAGTCCTGATCCCAACAGAAAATAACAAAATATCTTGCTAACATTTCCATTATAATGATTCAGGTAAGGAAGTGGAGGTCCCCACCCGCCCCCCAAATAGTGTCAGCTTGTTCTTAGAGGAAAAAAAAAAAAGAAGAAGAGTGAGATGGAGGGAGGGACAGAGGGAGGGAGGGAGGGAAAGAAAGAGAGAGGGAAGGCGGGAAAAGAGGACCAGGAAGGAGAGGGAGGGCTCTGTAAGCACACCTCAGTTTGCACAGGAGCTTTCTGTTCTGGTTTCATTTACGTCTGCTGCTATAGACTATCCTTCAAACGCAATTTCTTTGAGACACAATACCCAGTCACAGTCCATTATTTTGGGGAGGTCAAAACAGGAACTCAAAACATCTCAACCACAGTCGAGAGCAGAGAGGATGAATCCATGGATCCCTGCCTGCCTGGCTACTTCTCAGCTAACCCTTTTCACTCTTACACAGTTCAGGGCCCAGCTTGGAGAATAGGTTGGTGAGTAGCCCACACCAACCACCAAGACAATCCACCACATTCACAGGCAATCGTAACCTAGATAATTCCTCAGTGAGACTCTTCCCAGGATGACTCTTGGTTGTGTCAAGTAGGCAATGAAGACAATCCAGCATGCTGACTTTTCTAGATGATTTTTTAAAAATTTTATTTATTTATTATGCATACAATGTTCTGCCTGCATGTAACTCCTGCACACCAGAAAAGGGTACAAGATCTCATTATAGATGGTTGTGAGCCACATGTGCCTGCTGGGAATTGAACTCAGGACCTCTGGAAGAGCAGGCAGTGCTCTTAGCCTCTGAGCCATCTCTCCAGCCCTCTAGATGGTTTTGTAGAGTTCTTTAAGCCACATCATTCAGAGCTTTTCTTTGGGTATTTCCAGAGCTGGGTCTCTGTGAAGCCTCCCCAGCCTGAACACTGGGTTGGTTTATTTCTTTGTCAGTTTTATCATTTATTGCTCATTCTTTGGTGTGGCAAAATCTACCCAGACTCAGCAATAGCTCATAGGCAGGCAGATCTCTGACAAACCCTCAGCAGCACAGAGCGCATAGTTTGCTCACAACTACAGGGATTTTAGCCTGGGCTCAGCTGGATCCATTGCTTCGGGCAATGAGATGAAACAGAACATCAGAGCGGCAGGAATGGCTGCTCACCTCACGGCCCCCAGAAAGCAGAGATGGAACAGCGAGGTGTCAAGAACAAGGTATGTCCTCTCGGGACAGCCCCCCCCCAATAACCCACTCTCTCCAGCTGCACCTCCTTCACCATGGTATTATGACTGCATCAGGGTATCAATTCACTGATGAAGGCCGTGGTCCAATCACTTGTCAATAGCATCACTTCGACTGAAGAGCCTTTTCTACAGATGCCCGATATCTAAACCACAGCAACCGCTGTGCTTAGTTCATTCTTACTTCCTAGATAATTATTCTGAGAAACAGCCTGTTGGTGGAAACGCATCGGTCCCAACTCTATGGTCCAATTTTCTTATAGGCTTCACTGTGCTGTAAAATGACACTACTCAGCTGGGTGGTGGTGACGCATGCCTTTAATTCCAGCACTTGGGACACAGAGGCAGGAGGATTGCTGGGAGTTCGAGGCCAAGCTGGTCTACAGAGTGAGTCCAGGACAGTCAAGGCTACACAGAGAAACCCTGTCTTGAAAAACCAAAACCAAAACCAAAAAAAAAAAAAAAAAAAAAAAAAAGACACCATGCCTGGGGCTCTCCATTCCTGGCCTCTGAAATTTAGAGATTGCCTTTCCAAATTGCTTTCGATCATGCCCTCACCACCACAAGAGGAATCTGCAAGACCAAGAGAAGGTGCCCATCCAAGTCTTTTCTAGATCCTCTAGGTCAGAACCCTGGAATTCCCTGCCTGCACCACCTCAGTACAGCTCGCAACATTGCCATCCTTTCACCCACAGGTCTGTCTTGCCTGGAGTTAGCCGGCTACCAGCATTTACACTCCCAGCCAGCAAATGGCCAAGGGCCGCTATCTGCAAAGCTTCAGGCATTCCACTGGTGCCACCACGTACATGTAAACCAAGCGGTTTCCCATGGACAAGATCTAGTGGAAAAAAAACGAGCCAAGGTGGCATGGGGACATGGGGTAGGCTCTCTCTAAGTTCCGGCTTTTTAAACTATGGCTCATGACACCAGATCTCTGCAGTGAGAATTTGGGTTTCTTTAAACCCCCACTTATGTTAGTAATATGTTTGTGTTTCAAGGCCAAGTATAGGATATGGGCTGCTTCAGATGGACCACAGGAGCTAACTGAGATTTGTCTCATGCTCATGCTAACTGAATTTGGAATTCTGGGGACTCTTGAAGGGGCATAAATTCGAGAGCTCCCAGAGGTCCTGCGGGCGGCAGCTGCTCCCACTGCTGCTTCCCCTGCTGCTCCTGTCTTTGCTGCTGCCGGTCCCTGTTGCATCTCTTGGTGGTTGCTGGTTGGAGTTATCCTGATAATGAAAATTGGACTTACCCCCAATGAATTCGACAACCCTAATGAGCGGGAAGAAGTCTAAAGAGATCCATGCTCCCTTTCCCCTCTATCCTCCTTTCTCTCCAAGCTAGAGTTGGGGGCCTGGAAGGAATAGGGGTGGTATAGGCAGGAGGCAAAGGAACCCAAAAAATTAGTCAAAATCCCAGCTACAGATCTTAAAACAAAGGAGAACAAAACAGGGGCTGGAGAGATGGCTCAGCAGTTAAGAGCACTGACTGCTCTTCCAGAGGTCCTGAGTTCAATTCCCAGCCACCACATGGTGGCTCACAACCATCCACAATGAGATCTGGTGCCCTCTTCTGGCCTGCAGGTGTACATACAAGCAGAATACTGTATACATAATAAATAAATATTTTTTAAAAAAGAGAGAGAGAACAAAACAAACAACTGGCACAGTATAGGGTTTCATAAAGTTCAACAACCAAAATTAATTTTAAAAAATCATACTCATGATGAATACATTGTGTTTCCCTACATGTCAAGCAACTTTACCACCCACCCACTTCTGCACAGACAACATATAAGCTGTGCACTGTGCTTGAGATCTTGCTACACAGTACCAACGACACCGCCCAAAACAAATCTCCGCTCAGAATAAACACTGCTGTGTTATAAACTTCAGTGTTTCTTATTGAGCGTACAAAGGTTTCTGCTCTTATAGAAAATTAAAGGTTTAATTGAAGAAAACAAAGACTTTCAATATCTCCCCCTGTCATTCCTCAGCCTGCAAGCAAAAATTAGTATATTTTTTAATTGTATTGTGTTAAAATGTTTAATTCTTTTTTTAAAAAACTTCTGTTTGAGTTGACTATTTGAGTTTTATTTTTTAAAAATCATTAAGTGAATGATTTCACTTGGGAATTAAAGCAGAATTCCCAGTAATTTCTGAAATAGCCCTAAACATACTGTGTTGCATCATGGTTCAGGAATGAAATCGTGTGAGGAGAGTTCTAAAAATGGGCAAGAGTCTTGTGACCTTGGGTTCTTCACACATATTCTTCAAACATATTCTTGAAATATGTTGTCGCACGCCTCCTCTCAGCCGTAGAGGACAGGTGTGGCTCATCTCGGACTCCTCATTACTGCTGATTGCTGAAGCATGCAGAACTCACCTGGATAGAAGGAATGACTTCAAGAGACTGCATGACAGCATCTGTACCTTGTTAATAACAATGCAACATGTTATGTTTAAAAAGTAAAGCAATGACAGATAGAAGGTAGATACAAAGTAGATATAAGGTACCAGGCAGCAGATATTATGTTGTAGAGCTTTGGGGGAGAGGGGTCCAGAGAGAGGGGGGAGGGGGAGGGGGAAAGTAGAGGTGGGTAGAGGAGGGAGGGGAAGAGGGGGGAGGTAGAGAGTAGCGGGAGGGGGGGTAGAGAAGGTAGAGAGAGACCACCCGGAGGGTCTGTGCTTTTATATGGCCCTGGGCAGAGTCACACCCTTGTGGCATATAAGCGATGACATCACAAGTAGGCAGACTGAAGAAGAATCCTAACAATATATACGTGAAATTTGTTGAAATAATCGATGCTAACTGTTCTTGCTATGAAAAAGTTACGTGTATTAGGTCATACGTATGTTAGCTAGCTTGATTTAGCTATTCCATGATGTCGATAAAAACAGGTTGAGCGTCATAAATATATACATTTTGACAATTAAAAATAATAAGTTAGAGCCGAAGCATCTACGCAAAAAGAAACTCCCATCAAAGCTACTCTTAGATTTTGAGATTCCTTTCCTCGCTGTCCTGGTTTGCGTGTTCTTAAAGGATAAGCCTCCCGACTACCACATGCCCCAGACATGCCCACCCATGCACACCTACACTCCCAACAACTTGCAGTATCATCTTCCAGCAGTAGAGGGCAGCAGAGGACCAAGTTCTGTAACTACTAGCATCAGCACTTGAATCTCTCAAGCCCAGCCAGGCCTTCAAGTCAGTGAAGATGGCTCTGTCTTCCTTCACAGGTTCATCATTAGGTCAAAGACTCCTTGTTCCCAAAGACCAGGCCTGTTTCCTGATCTTCCTATGTGTGTCAGACTTGAAAAAGCAAGAGGCACTGAAGTCAGGATAAGCCAGCCCTGCCCAGTCTGTAAGTGGCAAACACGCGCAGTGGCAGGATTTCTGCAGCCGCTCCTGAGTTTGCCTGTTTAATTTGTGGCATAACCTGCTTCACACTTCAGTGATTCCTCAGTGCTTTCCATGCACACCAAGTTCAGCATCACTGACTCCTTTGAAAACCCCCCTCCCGGGGGCTGGAGAGATGGCTCAGTGGTTAAAGAGCGCCACCTGCTTTTCCAGGGGTCCTAAGTTCAATTCCCAGCAACCACATGGTGGCTCACAACCATCTATAATGTGATCTGATGCCCTCTTCTGCAGATAAAGCACTCATATACAGTAAATAAATAAATATTTGGTTTTTTTTAGAAAAAGAAAAAACCCCCTCCCATTCTTCATGCTAATTCAGTCTTGTACTAATCAAGGCTCATCATTGTCTTCATCTCCCATTGCAGCCAAGAACTAAATCAGAAGCTGGGACATTGTTTGGCTCCTAGAAAGCCATGGATGACAACACGTATCCAGGGAGCAAGGGCTCTGGGACAGCCGTGCAGGCCTGTGTGGGGCTCTGTCATCGGAGGCCGTCAGAGCGCCAGCTTCTCAATATTGAATTGTTTAAATTGTTCTCCTTCATTGTCCTTATTTTCTTTAAAAGTTTTTTTGTTGCACTTGTAGTTATGCATGTGAGCATAGATACGGATTGATAGTAAAAATACTACATGTTACAAATGACTATCCCCCTTTTCAGAATCATAGGTCCTTCTTAGAGGTGACTGCACTTACTGGTTCAGCTTGAATCCTTCCAAACCTACGTGTTGATATTCATATACTCACCCAGGCATATTCTATAGGATATGGTTATTATGTACTCACAATGAGCAAATACAAAGTTTCACCTCTATTCCCACCTAAAGCCTGCATGTCAAACCCAGCCTACCACTTATTTTTATAGGAACCCTGAGCATTAAAAAAATAAAAATGGCTTTTGCAGTTTTTGTTTGTTTGTTCAATTGGTTTAGTTGTTTTGTTTTGTTTTGTTTTGTTTTGTTTTGTTTTGTTTTGTTTTTAAGACACAGGGTTTCTCTGTGTAGCCTTGGCTGTCCTGGACTATCTTTGTAGACCAGGTTGGCCTCAAACTTAGAGCCTGCCTCTGCCTCCCTGAATGTGGGCATGCACCACATGCCCAGGTGGCTTTTGAAGTTTTTAATGTTGGGGGAAATAAAGCAAAGCAGAAAAGATTATTACAACATAGAAAATAATGCAAAGTTCAATTTCTAGTATTTATGTTCAGTTTGATTGGAATGTCATTCCATTCATTCATCAGCTGGTGTGTTTTGAGTAGAGCCGTTGAAACCAAAATATTTACTGTCTACAATTTTCCCAGGAAAAAAAAAACGCACTAAACTCTATTGAAGAACATGAATTCATAATTATTATAATTTTATTCTATGAATACAATATTGTGCAGGCGCTAAATGTAAAGCTGAGAACCAAAATATTGCAGCAGATTTACTTTTTAAATATGATTAAAATAATAAGTT